>NC_056729.1:1672591610-1672734110 GCF_019279795.1 Protopterus annectens
CACAGAAAGTGGCCCTCCGGTTCAATTCTTAGCTAGGGTGCCTTCTGTGCAGAGTCTGCTTGTCCTCCCTCTGTTCATGTGGGTTTCCTCCTACATTCCAAAAGCATACGTCTGGAGTGTTTCTCCCTGGACCTCAGCTGAATGTTAAATAAATAATGTTAGTTTCTGAGTGGCTACATTTTATACTAAATAAGCAGACAATGTATGGGATATGTACAAACTTTATTATATATGGTTAAAAGCTCAAGATCTACTTCAGGCTTGCTTATAGATAAGTAAACTACAATCGGGATGCATACATGTGAATAATGTGTAGGCCATTGTTATAGGTCAAACAATATACTTTTAATTGATTTATAGGTGAATCAGATAGTTTGGACATGGGTATATGACAAATAATGACTTGATTTTATACATTAATCTGAAAATTATATACTAAATCTGAAATGCTGCACTGAGATCTACACAATATGCAAAGCTCCATCATGTCTCTCACACAAAATAACCTATCATGAGCTGCAAAATAAATGCTGAAGTTCTGCTCACCATAGTGAAAAAAATTCTCTTGTATCAACTGTATCATAACCTAAGTAATGATACTACACTCTTGGAACTGTCTGGGAATCTTTCTTCCACATTGCTTTTGTTTCTTCTTGAAAATCAAGGTATTTTATGACTTTGTGTCTCTCTGGTATGTAAGATGCTATAATAAGTGGGTGCAGCATTTTCAGTGATCAAGGCTACCTTTGCCATTTTATTTATTTTTTTATTTTTATTGTTTTTGTGGCTAGCATATCTGCCTTTCTCACATTTATTCTTTGAACTGTTGGTAATGGGTAATGCCATGCAAAATAAACTTAATTCTTTATAATACTTTGTAGTTCATGTTTCCAATGCTTCTCAGCTGCATCTGTATTGCAGTGTTTGCTTAATCCCAAGTGCAGCAGTCTTGCAACATTACTCTGCCTTTCAGTGTAGAGGCTCTCTACCATGAGTCTATCACACCCAGCAACAAGATGTGTGACTGTTTCTAGTTCTGTTTTACAAAATGTGTATTTGTCTTTCTCTAATATTTTCAATGGACTTTGTAAATCAATTAGTGTATGTAGTCCACTACCCTGGGCCACCTTTATCAGCCTTTCATCTTTTGGTTTCAGTTCACCTGTCCTTAATCATTCCCATATCAAATCTTGCTCAACATGAGGTTGTTCTAAGAGATCTCTCTACCTGCCGCTCTATTTGTGGATTTTCCAATATTCCTTTTCTTCTTATCTGATTCTTTTTCTTATATTCTTATTTTTTTTGACCATTCATTTGCTGTCTGATTTTCATCTAATTCTGTTTTGCTTTCCAATCCTGCTTTATTCGAAAATGCTTCTGCCAAACTAAGTAAAGGTATCATCTTAGTCTTCTTCTCCTAAGGCTTTAAAACTTATCAGATATGTATGCAGTCCCACAATTGCAGATCTATGCATGTAGTCAGTTTTGAGGAAGCTCATCCCTCCTTCAGAGTGAGGAATATATAATGTTGGTATTCACTGATTTTTACATATTATTTGATAAGCATGAAACATTTTTTCTTGTATTCATGTCTAACTGAACACCCTAAAGTTGTAATTCAGAACAGGAAGACCAACTTGATTTATAGCTTGAACTTTATTGCGAAATGTCAAGACAGTTTTCAATATTAGTTTTAGTCTTCTGAAGTATTCCTTGCTGAGCTATATTATCCTTTGTTCCATATCTTATTGCCGACCCTTTGTTCCATTATCTTTTGTTCCATATCTTGTTGCCCATATCCTTATTTGGATAGGAGGAAGCTTCTTTGTTCACCAGTGAGAGTGGGGAGCTCTGAACAGCCTATCTGTCCCTTGAGGAGTGGTTCCAGCCCAGTGACCTGTAGCTTATTGGCCGTTTTGGGCCATTTCCCCTCTCTTTCTAACCCCCTCCTTTAAAGCCAGCTTTAGTGTGCTTTTGCGTTTGTAATTTAAAGTCTGTCCTGTTTGTTGCATTTACCTGTTGCGGCTATACACTCAAGTGTGCTAGCCTGTGTTACATATGTATTGCATTTTTCTGCTGTTTGTTGCAAAAAAAAAAAAATGATCCTTGTTTCCCATCTTTCCTGACCTAGAGTAGTCCAAATATAGGCTTTGCTGTATTTTGGACTTTTGGAAAGTTCCTGTGTTGCCCATTTCCTTTCTTGGATAAAGGGAGGTTTCTTTGTTCACCAGTGGCAGTGCGGAGCTTGGAGCAGCCTATCTATCCCTGGAGGAGTGTTCCCAGCAAAAGAATCTGGTAGTCTATTGGCCGTTTTGGGCCAATTTCTAGCTCTTTCAAGTCCCCCTGTATAAAACCCGCTTTAGCTCAGCTTTGAGCGATTATGCGCATAGCGCAACATCGGGCAGCGCCCCTTAATTGGGTTTAAACCATTCTCGGCTCCACAAAGTCTGCTCTTCACTTTTTCCCTTAGAACTGATCTAGTTCTCATAATAAACACCCTATTCCCACTCTAAAGCCTGGCACTTGCTCACTAAAGCAATTATATAAGCCAGCACTAAAAAATTAAAAGCACTACACCCTCACAAACTCCCCTTGAGTACTTTGTTCCCCATTGGCCCTTTTTTTCAATTATAAAAGAATTCCCAATACTATTCTAGCATGTCCAAAGGTCAGTTGTCAATCTCCTCTCTGGTCCAGCTGGTGAATCTGGGAATCTTGAGGCAATGTTACAACTGCCTCATGTACACAGACAACCCTCTCCTCCTCCCAACAAATTCCAGCACATGTGAGAGATGTAACCATATAGCCAAACTGGAGGCTAAGCTCTCTCAACTCAGTACTGGCATAACCAATCAGGAGGAGAAGGAAACCACACTCACTACAATTCCAGTCTCACATAGACCTACCATGACAGCAAACCAAACACATAATCACACAAAAACATACTCAGAGGCTCTAAATAAAAATCTGCCTAAGCAGCAGAGACCTCCAAAGCAGACACCCAAGCAACCGCTACCCCAAAACAAAACAAGTGCAACACATAGCTCACAAAGCCAGTGTGCTGAACAGTCACAGCCCTTAAGGCTAAACAACACACCTGATACACTTGTAATAGGTGACTCTATCGTCAGGCACACTGACGTCCCGCTCACCAGGCTGAAAAAGGAGAAGGTCACGGTGAGCTGCCTGTCGGGTGCTAGTATCCGCCACATAACACAAGCACTCAGGTCACTCCAAGGCAAGTACAAATATGACTCAGTCATTGTCCATGCTGGTGTGAATGACCTGAGACGTACCTCCCTGGACTGCATGAAAAGAGACATAGAGGAGCTCTCTGAGCATGTAGCCCAGGCCGGTATGACCCTGACCTTGAGTAGCATCTTACTCTCACCAAGAATGATGCCGCAATATGAAGACAAGATGATCAATTTCAAAAATTAGCTTAAGTATTGGTGTCATTCAAATGGGATCCAATGCCTGTTTGCCTGGGATGACATGCTCGACAAGCCACAATGCTTTGCTAGGGACGGCTTGCACCTGTTACCCTGGGCTTTCGGACATTGGCAAAGGCTCTTGCCACCCCCATAGTGCCTTTTTTAGGCAAGGCTCAAAAGACAAACCCACCTCCATAGGTATCACAAGGGATAAGAAACTAAGAGTAATGCTACTCAACGCCAGAAGTCTAAACCTCAAGATGCACGCACTCAAAACTCTCCTTAGCATGGAGAACATCGATAACTGTGCAGTAACAGAAACCTGGTTCAAGGCTCCCGAGAGCACCCCAGCACTACCAGGTTATACCTCATACCATGTTTTTTGGCCCCAAAACTTGGACCGAACCACAAAAGGAGGGGGAGTATCAATATTCGTCAAAGATACCCACACCTCCAGGTGGGTGGCACAGCACGAAGCATCAGAGACTATCCATGTGCAACTAACAGTGGGTAAAACTGCCTTCCAGTTTATAGCCTGCTACAGACCATCCTCCCAAACCCAGGAACCCCACTCGGCCTTCCTGAGAACACTGGAAAATTTGAAGGTCTCTCCAGACACCATTATATTGGGCGACTTCAACTACCCTAACATAGACTGGGAGCATTACTCTATCTCCAACACCCTAGCCCAAAGGTTCCTAGAATTTATAAACTCAAATGCTATGGAACAACTTGTTGCCACTCCCACAAGAGGGGAAAACATACTGGACCTGATCATCACCAACATGGGGACTCTATGCTCCAGACCAGAAGTGTATCCCTCACTGGTAAGATCAGACCATAAACTAATCTCACTAGATATTCACATCCCGACCCCAGCCCCTGCCCAGAAAACCACAGTGAAAAACTTCTCTAAAGCAAATTTCACACTCCTCAAAACCGAGGTGGAATCCTTCAAAGCCCCCGGGCCTGTGGAAAATACGGCCCAGACTGCAGAATCCTTTATAAACGCATTCTATGAACACCTTCAGGAATGCATGGATCATGCAATCCCATATAAAACCAAGACCCAATCCTCCAAAGTTAGGCGTTCTGTCTGGTGGACCCCAGCCATAAACAAACTATACAATAGAAGGAGGAAGCTACTACATGATAGAGCAAAATCCCAAAAAGGGAAGTCATCTCTGATCAGTATTAGCAAAAAACTACGGGCACTCATAACATCATCTAAGGCCAGCTTCAAGAGAAAAATTGCACAGGACACTAAGGATAATCACAAGGCTTTCTTTAGTTATGTTAGGAACATGGGTGGGAATTCCCAGATATGCTCAGAATTAGTCCAAAATGACAAAAAATACACTGAACCCACAGACATTGCCAACATCCTAGCTGACAGGTTTAGCGCAAACTTCTCCCCCCCTTCCCCACCAAAAGGGCAAATATCTGTCCCAGCAGAGTGCTGCCCCCCTGACATCTCAGATGCTCAGGTAAGAGCCGCCCTCTCCAAAGCAAAAAACACAGCATCAATGGGACCAGATGGTGTCCCGGGCTGCGTCCTACATGAATTCCAAGAAGAACTAAACCCAAACATAAAACTACTGTTCAATCTCAGCCTTACTACAGGATATCTACCCAAAGAGTGGCGTACAGCAACAGTGGTCCCTCTCCACAAAGGTGGTGCCTCAACAGATCCTGGAAACTATTGTCCTATAAGCCTGACTAGCTTGGTCTGCAAAGCTATGGAAAGGATCATCATGGACCCCATAAATAAAGATATTGGGGACCTACAGACACTGGATCCTACACAGTTCAGCTTTGTTAAGGGCAGATCCTGCCTCTTAAACCTGGTTCTTTTCTTTAAAACAGTCACCAAGACCACTGACGAGGGGAAGGTGGTCTGCACAGCCTACCTGGACCTTGCAAAAGCCTTCGATACAATACCCCACTCAGGCATTATAGATAAGCTCACCAGCTTAAATATAAACCCCAATGTCACTAGATGGGTTGCAAACTGGCTCAAGGACAGAACCCACATGGTTAGAATTGCTGGAGCCATGTCAGACTCCAAACCAGTTACAAGTGGCGTCCCACAAGGCTCAGTCCTGGGACCTCTCTTGTTCAGTATATATTTTTCAGAGGTACAGGCTAACACGGAAGGACTGTGGCTGACCAAGTTCGCAGATGACTGCAAACTGGGTGCCATAATCGACTCTCCAGCCGACACAAGCATCCTACAAAAGGGCCTCATAGAAACAGACAACTGGTGCCAGAGCCATGGCCTCAAGCTAAATGCCAAAAAGTGTATAGTCATCCCCTTTGGCAAAAAGAAAGTGCCCACAAATTACCACATAGGTGGTAATCCATTAAGTACGGAAGAAGTAATTAAGGACCTGGGGACCCAAGTTGATAGCAATCTCTCATTTGAAAACCACGTGGCCAAAGTGGTTAGAAAAACATTTTATATAGCCCACCTAATCATGAAGGGATTCACATCTAGATCAGGGGAGGTCATCGTACCTCTTTACTCATCCCTCATCAGGCCCATAATTGAGTACAATGCCCCTTTTGGGATGTACCTTACCAGACACCTGCAGCAACTGGAAAGACCCCAAAAGTACCTCACCAAGAGGATCAAAGGGCTCAAACAGATGCCATATGCTGCCCGGTTAAAGAAACTCCAGCTCTACTCAGTGGCATACCGCCTGCTCAGAGGCGATCTGTGCCTGATGTATAAAGCCATGTCCAACGCGGAATTAATGGACATGCTGCACCTCAGAAAATCCAAATCCCATCGAGCTACGCGCTCGAGAGACTTGAACCTCAGCACTGAAATAAATAGGACATGCTGGAGGCACAGATTCATAATCCAGAGGCTCCCTTCACTCTGGAATAAAATCCCAGTCCAGGTTAGGCAGAGTCCCTCATTGACTCTCTTCAAGAGGAATCTTGATGAGTGGATGGGAAATAGTAGGTTTACCCCTGGTATCACTTCTGTGTCACTGTTAGACAGAGGCACAGTATACTAACCTCGAAAAAGGGCATAGCAAAATTCATTTAAAATGGGTGGCGAAAGCCAAACTCACTCTGGCTAGGCTTATAAATGCCCTAGGGCAGATAGCCTAGTATGAACCTATGAACCTATGAACCCTTCATCTATTCCTAAATATTTGTGCACTCCCTCCTGTTCAAGTTCCTTTATATTCCATTCCTGTCCCAGGTTGATATTTTTCTTGGTGCTTCAGCTTCAGTTTTTAAATGTTGCTTTTGCACATTTATCAAAATGAAACATCATTGCTGTGTCATGCTTTTTTATCTGATTGGCCTGAGGGCTTAACTGTGTATAAGTCTTTCATTCTGCTGGTATAAAAGCCTTGCCTGTAAGCTATGTAAAAACATGGTTAACCATGCCTTATATATAAGCAAACCTCTCTAGTTTAAAGTCCTCTATAGGGAACACTCTCCATAGTCTCTCACTGTTCATAGCTGCTCAAACGGCTGCCAGATTGTGAAGAGGGCAGCACCACTGCAGGTCATCTAATAGTATACAGCTAAGCACTGTAACTTAGACCTTTAAGTGACTGTTCCCTACTCCTCCCCAACTACTAAGGATCTGGTACAATGGATAGGCACTGCCCTGTCATCTCTGTTCCTTGGCTGGTGGATATGGCCATCTTAAGGCAGGGTAGTGACTGCCTCATGTTCACTGACAACCATTTACTTTTGGAACAGACAAACATAGTGTGTGAGAGATGAAGATACACAATGTCATTGGGGGCAAAGCTCTCACATACATGCACACAAATGATGCAAACCAGGTTGTCAACATTACAACCAACACAATATTTACCAACAATAAGGAGCAAGTGCATACATCCACATATGTGGAGGTACTCAATTGTAATCTACTCAAACCTCCAAGACCTTCTAAAAGAATTTCTCAGTGGCCCTGCTTACATTAAAAAAAGACAGCACATAACACAACACATAGCCTCGCTAATCATAGTAGCTTCACTTCCAAGCCCATTAGGCAATACACCACACAGCCAAATATTCTAGTTATTGGAGATTCCATTGTAAGACATACTGATGTCCCATTTACCTGGTTAAATAAGGAGAAGATGACAGTGAGCTGTCTGTCTGGAGCCAAGATCTGCCGGATCACACATGTACTTAGGTCTTTAAACCACAAATACTAGTATGACATGGTCATAGTCCATGTGGGCACAAACGACCTAAGACATACATCACTGGACTATACGAAGAGAGACATGATGGAGTTCTCTGAAGATGTGTCCCAGGCAGTATGAATATAGCCTTGAGTAGCATCCAGCCTTCACCAGTGATGATGCCACAGTACCAGCAAAAATGGTTGACTTCAATAATTGGCTTAGCTTCTGGTGTCACAACAAGGGATCTAATATCCAGGGAGACATGACTAACACACCATGATGCTTTTCCAGAGATTGTTGTACTTGTCACCACTTAGCTTCAGGATACTGGCAAAAACTTTGTCTATCCCCACGGTGGCTTTGTTAGGCTGCGCCAAGTTGTTAAACCCACCAACATAACAAAAATCATTCACAACTGCATAAAGATACTGCTGCTCAATGCTAGGAGTTTAAATAAAAAACTGCACTCCCTGGAAGCATTCCTCACCTTGGAGAACTCAGACATACATGCAGTCATGAAAACATGGTTCAGAACCCTGGAAAGGTCCCCAGCTATTAAAGGCTACAATGCTTTTCATACATTTCAATTCCCATCATCTGAGGATAAAACAAAGGGAGGAGGTGTCTCAGTGTTCATAAAGAACAAGTTCACTGCTAGACTGGTCCAACAACATGACTCGATTGAGCTGCTCCATGCCCAACTAACCATAGGTGTGACCCCTATCATATCCTTGCCAGATACAAATCCCCTAACATCAGTCTGGAAAACAACATCCCCTACCTAACCAACTGGAATCACTTAAAATTCTGCCTAACACCATACTTATAGGTGACTTCAACCACCCCTCCGTAAGCTGGGAGACTTATACAACCCATAATTTTCAGTTGCTCAGAGGTTTTTGGACTTCATCAATGCAAACACTATGGAGAAATTCTTTAGATCCCCAACTACAAGTACAAATATCCTAGACTTAGTACTCCCATGCATTAACTCCTCCCTGGTAAGATCTGACCATAAAATGATCTCATTTAGTATTAAAACTAATCTGGAACCCCCTGTCAAACTCCAGACCTGTTAAGAACTTTGCTAAGACCAATTACCTCAAACTAAGTGACAGCTTATTAAGCTTTCAAGCCCCCTCCAAATCCAGGTGACACTGAGGCCTACTCTGAGCTGTACACAAAGGTACTGTACAATCATATTCATAGCTGCAGAGAGGAAGCAGTACCTGACTGAGTCAAACCTGTGATTACTGGCAAAAATAAACAACTCTGCTGGACTCCTAGCATAAATAGGATACTCAACAAAAGGAATAAAATCCTGTCCAAAGTCAAGAAGGAACAGAAAAAAACAGTGCAGAAAGACACTCACCAGTCTAAACAAACAAATTAGAGAGCTGGTCAAATCTGTCAAAGCAAACTATGAGGCAAATATAGCCTTCCAAGTGAAAAATCATAAGGCTTTTTTTAATTATGTTTGTAATCTCAGGGGAAATGCTGAGCAATGTGCCAAGTTAATCAGGAACAGCATCACTTACACCCAGCCTGAAAATATAGCAAACCTGCTGGCCAACAAATTCAGTTCAAACTTCTCCCCTCATTACCTCCTACCATACTCAAAGAAATACTTGCAACCACCGTCCTACCAGTCATTATGAAGAAACAGGTCTTTACTGCACTCACTAAAGCCTAATATTCATCATCCATGCATCCTGACAACATTCCAGGATGCTCCTTAAAAAGCTTAAACCTGAATCCATCAGGGCCACTAGAAACCCTCTTTAACCACAGCTTCTGGACGTGCTTTGTTCCAGAGGAATGGAGGACTGAAACAGTCATCCCTCTGTACAAAGGGACCCATCAACTGAACCAGGGAACTAAAGACCCATAAACTTGACCAGTTTTATCTGCAAGGCCATGGAGAGAATTATCATTGATCTGATCAGTAATGACAAAGGAACTCTCCAAATGCTGGACCAGACCCAATTTGGCTTCATCGAAGGGAGATCCTGCCTGTTCAATCTGGTGGACTTTTTTGAGAAAGTCACCAGGACCCTGGATGATGGTAAAATAGTGTATGCCACTTATCTAGACCTGTCCAAAGCTTTTGACACAATCCCCAACTCAGGGATCATAGATAAACGTACTGAGTTAGGCATAAACCCCTACAGCACCAGATGGATAACCAACTGGCTCAATGACAAGACACGTTGTCTGGATAGGTGAATCCACTTCCGATAATAAGCCTGCTACTAGCAGTGTCCCACAGGGCTCAGTGTTAGGACCCCTCCTGTTTAGTATCTACTTCTCTGAAGTGAAGGCCAATGTTGTGGGCCTCCAGTTCATCAAGTTTGCCTATGACTGTAAACTGGGAGCATTTATTGAATCCCTAAATGATGTTGACATCCTACAAACAGACATTTAAATGACAAACAACTGGTGCTAAAACCATGGTCTGAGACCAAATGCTATAGAATGTGTAATCATACCCTTCAGTAAATCAGACACTCCTGCAAACTATAATATTGATAGCACACCCTTAAAAGTAGACCCAGTGGTGAGGGACCTAGGAACACAGATATGTAAACTATGACCAACAGGTAGCTACGGTAGTGAGGAAATCCTTCTGTTTGGTTCAAGGCATGGCATCAAGATCAAAGGAAGTCACAGTGCCACTGTACTCAGCCCTCATCAGGCCCATAATCAAGTACAATGCTCCCTTCTGCATGTACCCAACCAGGCACTTATACATACTGGAGTGGCCCCAAAGGTTTTGCACTAAAAACATATATAAAGCATAAAATACATGCCTTATGCAGACCGACTAAAGGCTGAATCCCTTTACTTCATCTCATATTGTTTATTGAGACAGGAGTAATGCCTGACCTAGAAGGCATTCTCTGATCTACCCCTGATAAAAACCTTACATATTTGCAAGAAAAATTATATGTGGGTTATGCAATCCATAGAACTGAACCTTATTTGTGACACTAAATGAACTTGCTGGAGAGACATATTCATATCCCAAAGGCTACCTCATCTATGGAATAAACTCCCCTTCTTCATAAAGCAAACCCAACCCTCACTCTCTTCAAAAATAATTTGTATAAATGGATAGGGAACTGCAAATTCACTCCTAGGGTACTGTCCACATCTCTTATGAACGGAGGCAGTCTATAAAATGATTCAGGGCTCCAAACACTGAAAGACCCACTACCCTGATACTGCTCCATCTCCTATCTGGGGAATTAAGAAATAATATTTTCATATCTTGGGTATTATTGGCTAGGCTTGTAAAGGCTCTTGTGCTATTAGCCTAGTAATCACCTAGGAACCTATCCGAAAATGTTTTAACCATTTGTAGTTGTGTTCTCAACCCTTCTTCTGAAAAACTATACAACTTTAAGTTGTCCACAAAAAGTAGATGAAAAGTCTTTAAACAAGGTAGGTTTGTGGGGTCTCTTTGTCATGGCTCAGCTGCAGTATGGTTTGGCACTACTTCATGGTCACTGTAATGTAATTAATCAGTGTAAGGTGTATCTTATCCATCTGTAAGTATTCCATTATCCATGAATGCAGGATGCTGTCAAATGATTTTTTGTAATCTATCCATGCCATACTTAGATTCTTTCCTTTTTATGACTCTCTATTATGGCATTATTAAGCCACACTTCTTCCTGTCTGTACCCATGATGCCTTACTAAAACAACAGATTCATCCACAGAACTCTCTGACCCTACAACCTACCTAGATTACATATATAAACCTTTCTAAACTGAACCCACATACCACCTCTTCCATCTCCTCCCTCACAGATGCACAACGGGCAACCCCCCCGAAAACTATAAATCAGATAATAGTTTGTACAGACCCACTCACTTTCATTTCAGTAACTATCCCTCAACTGAATTATAATGAAGGAGTGAATGTACAGCATTGCATAGGTGTTCATTCAATATGCTTTATCTTGTAAGTAACCATGGAGGGAAAAGAAACCAGAAGTAGGTATAAATATGATACAGCTGATGTTGTCCTTTTCATTCATTCCTCAACTGATGGGTCCAAACTCAAGACTCAGATCTGACTTGGCTGCTTCTACCAGATCTTCAGATCCAAAAACTCTTGACCTCCTGCCTTTTTCCATAATGCCCAGCAAACCTAAAGTACCCCAGATCTCATTTGCTGGTATTCAGCTTCAGACACAGATCCTGTTGCTCTCGAACTTTGGGAGTATTTTTTTCAAAATGTCATGAATTTACCTTAGGAAAACTTTATTCCAAACTTAATTTCACCTTTTCCTACCTCCCTTACCTTCTTGCTAGCTTCTGCTACACTTTTTCTGGGAACTTCTCTACAGTATCATTGTTAGTACATTCTTATTTTAAAAATTTTCTTACTCATTAGAGTATTTCTGTCGCTGCCATTGTTGGTAGTTGTTCTTTCCTTTCTCCTGATTTTCTCCTTAAAAAAAAAATAAAAATAAAAAGTTAAAAAAGTAATTTATGTTTGATATTTTTCCTTTTTCTTGTGGACGTAGCTAGAACCAGTATAGTTGACAAGCCTTCTGGTTTGTATTACCTGTGGGCATAAAAACCCTAACTCGGATGACCACTAGGAATATGTATATTGTTTGGGACCCACTCATTTAGACATGGATTGTTCTATCAGCTCTGGGTTCAACTCCAGAGCCTTCACTGATTGGAGAAACAAGCTGGGGTTGAAAGGCCTTCTCTCTTCTTTTACTTCCTTAGCTGGGGTTCAAACCCCCTTATAAAAATTCGATAAAGGGAAGCCAGATTTGGGTCCTTAGGATAAAGACACTTGCAAGAGGTCACTAGATCACACATCCCCATTGGCTGCTTCACCAGAACCTCCCATTAAAAGTTCTAAAAACTGGGATCTGACCACCTCTGATCTAACAGTTTCTAAATCTCCCCGAATCTGAACACCTCAGCTCCTACCGGATCCAGTCACTACTTGATTCCCTTCACCTTTCTTGGAGGGATCCCCCTGTAGACATTCAGGGCCTCTGTACTTCACATCTTACCTCAGGTCCTCCAGAAGTTTATAGGTTCATAGGTTCATAGGTTCATACTAGGCTATCTGCCTGAGGGCATTTACAAGCCTAGCCCATAGTTTTGTGGCTTACGCCAGCCCTTTAGTTTGGAGAAACTATGCCCATTATTTTGCTGTGCCTCTGTCGAGCAGTGACACTGAGGTAACCCCTGGGGTGTATCTGCGATCTCCCATCCATTGGTCAAGATGGTTTGGATAGGATGATGAGAACATTTCTCAGAGCTCAGATCTGGATAAGGGTGCTCCCAGCTCTGACTCCCACCATATCCATTAGACAAATTTTGTCCACTTCCCCTTTGGTCTCTCCTTCTCCAATCTGACCCACTGCTTCAGAGCCTTCAGATCTGAAGACAGTCAGTTCTTCAACTCCAGTACCTTCTCTGAGTCGCCTGTCCATGAGTCTTTTGGAGCTAAAGGACTCTCAGAGCCAAAACGTTGGCTTGATCCAGGGGATTGGCATCAAGCAACCAGTAACAGCAATTCACCAGGTAGAACCAGGTAACAAACTGTGTGGAAATAATCAGAGCACTTTAATATTAAATAATAAACAAGGATTGAACGCTTTCATAACAAGGTACTTCTTCAGAATCAAAGCAATACACAAGACACCATCTTTAAATAACCCTCCCAAAAAATCACATGTTCAATTAACCCACCATTGAAAATAAAAGGTAGACCTAGCTATCCTAGGTAGCCTATCTACCACAAGAGTGGTTTCTGGCCCAGAAATTGTAATTTATTGGCTGTTTGGGCAGTTTTTCCATCTCTTTCAACTTTCTAGTTTAAAAGCCAGCATTTGCACTTGTTTCCCACATTTCCTGTAACTAGTCTAGTCCAGATACATATGTGTTGTATCCCGGACTGTAAGCTTCTGAGTCCCTCAAGCCTTTCTGTGTTGGAGGGAAGCATTCTATCTTATTAGTGGGAGTGGTAAGCACTAGGTAGCCTATCTACCACAAGATCAAGATACAGGTTCTTTGTTTTAGCACTTCAATTTGCTTATTCATGCTCAGCACTTGTTCAGAAATTGTTGTTAGCACTAAATAAGCTACAAATTACTACAGCACTCAACCTTCCTCTTTACCTAGAGGAAAAAAGTTTTTGTACTTACTTTCCTCACTTGCTTAGAGAGAAACAGCTTTTATACTCACTTTCCCCACTTGTCTAGAGGAAAGTAGTTTTTTATTCAGGCATGTCCAAGGGTCAGCTCCCAGTGTTCTCTCCTGTCTATCTGATGAATCTGGCATCTTGAGGCAATGTAGCAATTGCCTCATGTACACAGACAACCCTCTCCTCCTACCACTCAACACCACAACCTGTGAGAGATGCACTTATCTAGCCAAACTGGAGGTAAAGCTCTCTCCAACCAAGACTGAACTTGACAGTCAAGAGGAGAAGGTAAACACTTGCACCACACCACACTCATCACATATTTCCACTAAACCTACACCACCAAAATCCACACATAGAAACAGAAAAACATTCACAGAGGCTCTCAATAATAATCTGCTCAAGCAAAAGAGACCTCCAAAGCAGAAATGCAAGCAACGTCCGCCCCCCAACACAACCCAAATGATACATAGCCCACAGACTCAGTGTGCCAATAAACCACAGCCCATAAGGTAAAACAACATACCGAACACACTAGTCATAGGTGACTCTATAGTCAGGCACATTGATGTCCCACTCACCAGGCTAAACAAGGAAAAGGTTACTGTCAGCTGCCTGTCGGGTGCCAGGATCCGCCACATAACCCACACACTCAGGTCACACCACAAGTACAAATATGACTCTGTCATTGTCCATGTTGGTGTGAATGACCTGAGATGTACCTCCCTGGACTACATGAAAAGAGACATGAAAGAGCTCTCCAATCTTGTAGCACAGGCAGGTATAACCCTAGACCTGAGTAGCATCATTCAATCACCCAGAATGATACCACAGCACAAGGTCAAAATAATTGACTTCAACAATTGGCTAAGCTTCTGGTGTTACTCTAAGGTGATCCAGTATCTGTCTGCCTGGGATGACATGGTCGACAGACCACGATGTTTTGCTAGAGATGGCCTGCACCTCTTGCCCCTGGGATTCCGGATACTGGCTAAGGGGCTTGCTGCCCCTATAGTGCCTTTTTTAGGCAAGGTTCAAATGACAAATTCACCACTGTAACAGGAACAGGCAAGCAAAAGCAGAGGGTAATGCAACTCAATGTTAGAAGTCTAAATCTCAAAATGCACTCACTTGAGGCACTCCTTAAAATGGAGAACATCGATATCTGTGCTGTGACTAAGACCTGGTTCAAGGATCTAGAGAGCAACCCTGCATTACCAGGCTATAACTCATACCACACTTTTCGGCCATCTAACCTGGACCAGAACACCAACGGTGGACGTGTGTCCATATTCATTAATTAATTCACTCTGGAACAGCTCATAAAAAGCTGCCTGCTTAATTCCACCATAGGAACAACAGTGCAGCCTGAGCTCATTTTCAGAAAAAAAAAACATTTCTAATACCATACAGAAAACAAATGTTCATAACTCTTTAAGTATAAGAGCTAGACTAAAAATGTAAACCCAAAAGATGTTCAGCATACACTGACCTTTCCAACAGTGTAAATGGTGATAGTGCATATCAAAGTCATTATTAAATATTTGGCAATGAATGTTGATATTGTGCATATTTATTACCTTTTTGGAAAAGCAAAGCACAATATATTGGCCAATGTACCATGTAGACCCATACAATTTGTATTTAATTTGTTAGTATGAATGTCAGCTTTAAAATGATACATTAACCATTACTGTGTGATGATGCCTTATGGAGATATTCACAGAAATATGATTAATGTAATATTTCTCATAACTGATAAATAAACAAAGTATAATATCTCATCACCTGTAACAGACAGAGCCTACATATCAGTGTCAAAGTTGTGCATCTGAATGTCAGCTTCAAAATGATGCATCATTTGTGTGATCACCATGCTCCCTTGCAAAGATATGGGTATAATAATGAGAAGTATTGGAAATGTATAATTTTCATAATTGTACAAAACTAAACAAACTGTGATATCTGTACATGTGTACAGTGCACAGGCACAGTTCTTTTAACATGTTGTAAGGAGTAACATTGTCTTCAAAATGAGGTATTACTTGGCACACTGACATGTTCCCTTGCAAAGTTATTTACCAAAATATGAAGAAAATCAAAATTTCCATAACCTAACTCCAAAACAAACTTTGATTTCTGCACATGTGTACAGCATACAGGCACAATTATTTTACCATGTTGGAACCAGCAATACTGTCTTCAAAATGAGGTATTACTTAGCACATTCAGATTCTCCCTTGTAAAGTTATTTACCAAGATATGAAAAAAATCATAATTTCCATAACCTAAGTCCGAAACAAACTTTGATATATGTACATGTGTACAACATACAGAGACAGTTCTTTTACCATGTTGGAAATTGCAATACTGTCTTCAAAATGAGGTATTACATAGCACATTCAGATGCTCCCTTGCAAAGTTATTTACCAAAATATGAAAAAAATCATAATTTCCATAACCTAAGTCCAAAACAAACTTTGATATCTGTACATCTGTACAACATACAGGGAGAGTTCTTTTACCATGTTGAAACTATCAATACTGTCTTCAAAATGAGGTATTACTTATCACAGTTATATGCTCCCTTGCAAAGTTATGTACCAAAATATGAAAAAAATTATAATTTCCATAACCTAAGTCTGAAACAAATGTTGATATCTGTAGATGTGTACAACATAGAGGCACAGTTCTTTTACCATGTTGGAACTATCAATACTGTCTTCAAAATGAGGTATTACTTAGCACATTCTGATGCTCCCTTGCAAAGTTATTTACCAAAATATGAAACAAATCATAATTCCATAACCTAAGTCTGAAACAAACTTTGATAACTATACATGTGTACAACATACAGGGACAGTTCTTTTACCATGTTGGAACCAGCAATAAAAAAAGACTTTTGGCTTTTCCCAGTTAGGGGTCACCACAGAGGAACTCCAGTCTGCTCATGATTGGCAGTGGATTTTTATGGTGCCAAGTTGCCAGCCTGACACCCAACCTTCAACAAAGGCACACCCATTCACGCTCGCACCTACCTGAATGTCTTTAATGTCACTCGATCATGGGGAGGACATGCAGACTCCACACAGAAGGCGTTCCAGATGAGAATCGAATGGGAGAACCTCTTGCTGTGAGGTCACAATGCTAACCGCTGCAACACCGCAGCTTACAACAATACTGTCTTCAAGATGAGGTATTACTTAGCACATTCAGATGCTCCCTTGCAAAGTTATTTACCAGAATATGAAAAAAATATATAATTACCATTACCTAAGTCCAAAACAAACTTTAATATCTGTACATGTGTACAACATAGAGGGACAGTTATTTTACCATGTTGGATCTATCAATACTGTCTTCAAAATGTCAAACCCAGAGCTGTTGGACATGCTACACTTAAACAAATCCCAATCCCTCAGAGCTACACGCTCCAGGGATCTAAACCTTGTCATCACAATAAACAAAACATGTTGGAGGGATAGGTTCCTGACCCAGAGACTCCCCAGACTCTGGAATAGATTGCCCATACATGTCAAGCAGAGTGCCTCTTTGGACCTCTTCAAGAGGAACCTTGACGATTGGATGGGAGAAAGGAAATTCACCCCAGGGATCACGTCAGTTGCCCTGCTAGACAGGCATCCAGGAAAGTAAATAATGTGGGAAGAAATATTCAGGGAATTGTTATGGCTAGGCTTGTATAGCCTAGTACTAACCTATGAACCTATGAACCTATGAGGTATTACTTAGCACATTCAGATGTTCCTTTGCAAAGTTATTTACCAAAATATGAAAAAAATCATAATTTCCACAACCTGAGTCCTAAAAAAAATGATATCTGTACATGTGTACAGCATTCAGACCCAGTTGTTTTACCATGTCGACATATATGATTGTAAATATACACATTTTTGGTGTAGCCAGCATACTGCTTAATGGGTACATGTATAAAGAAAAAGCAAGGTAAGGACTGCTACTCCACTAATGAACCCAGGACAGGTATGGGACTTCAGTGGCAGGCAAGGCCATCTGATCTGTTCAATAGCTGTGCTGGCTACCCACTCAGACAGCTGATACCACTACTGTCTCACGACCTCCTTCAGTATCAGCAGTCTGCCTTACCTATGTTTTTTCTCTTTACATGTGTCCATTCAGCAATGGACCTAAGGGATCAAGTTCTGTATTACTAAGCCCTTCCTGTCATCTAAACTCTACACATGCCTGATACAAGCAGAGTAAAAAAAGAAGTATTGCAGGATGGTTAGTGACATATTAGACCGTACGTGCTAGAACTCTCCTGAAACAGTTGTTCTTTCTCAGCATCTTCACCAGCTCCTTACCACAGTTATTTGCCAAACTCAGAAAAATATATTTTACACAACACATTTCACAATAGAGTTTCTTACCATACTGGTCCTACTTGGTCATGGATGTTTTCCATTTTTCTCACAAGCTGCATGTTACCAATCCTGCATAGCTCTCCTGACATCATTGTCGAGGTCAGTCAAGAACAATGCAATGCCCTCCTCAGTTAGATGAACGCCATCCCTTCTGAACAGGTGAACATTTTCTGTGGTGATGCTGTCATGACAGATTGTAGATCCACTGACCCTGTGCATCAAGCCATGCATGAACCCACTCTGTAAATGTATGGCCTTGTGCGCTGCCCATTGAGTGTTTGCCATTTTCCATATCTGTCAAGGAATTATGTCAGACCACACAAAATGACAACGTGGCCACCATGACTGCAGGTGTTCAAAAATTGATCTGATTTGAAACCGTAGCCTTCTGAGTGGTTGACTGATGACATCATTCCCTCCAATGTTCAGCACAAGGATGTCGGGCTTAGGGTAGATGGAACTCTTCTCTTCCAACAACTGCAGTACTCCACTCCAATGCATACCTCTTCTTGCAATCTAGTATACCATCACACTGAATGTGGGGAAGCTCAAGTTGTATTGGTTTTAAGTCATGGAGGCATGGCTGGCAGCATAAATGTAGGAATGGTCACTCTCACTTGTCGTTCTCCTGCTCAGAAGGTGGACGAACCTGCACAGGAAAGGAAATGCAAACAGATTACTACTGATATTTGACAGATCTATTGGAAGAGTAAATATATATGTATATCATAATGGATTAACTGGTGAGACCATCCAAATCTTCACTCCTATCCACAGGGGCATCATTTTGTTTTTATAAGGTACATAAGTGGTGATGACACTGCAGAGGTACATACCTAGTGCCCATATATATATATATATATATATATATATATATATATATATATATATATATGGGTCTACTGCTTTACATCGAAAATACACTTCTTTGAAATAGAGGAATAGACCCTACACTTCAGTGAAAGTCCACTTAAATGAAAGTGCACTTTCACTGAAGTCTACTTCCCTGGGGTACCCAAAAAAAAACACTAAAACATGTTTTTGCAGGGGAGCAAGCCCCCCTGCAACCCCATGTGCAGGGCTGTGCCCCCACAGCCCCTACTTAAATATACCAACTCCGAGATCGCACTACAGCGGGGAAAAGGGAATATTCCCATTCCGCACTGTAGTGTGACTGCCGAAGTCAATGCTCGAAGTTTCACTACTTCAAACAAGTGGACTCGGTGAAGTGGGGTTCGAAGTAGTGAAACTTCGAACATATTGACGGATCCCATATATATATATATATATATATATATATATACACACACACACACACACACACACACACACACACACACACACACACACACACACACACACACACACACATATATATATATATATATATATATACACACACACACACACACACACACACACACACACACACACACACACACACACACACAGGTTTTGCATATATATATATATATATATATATATATATACACACACACACACACACACACACAGGAAGAAGAAATCAGGGGTTTAGGAGGGTAGGTAGTTTATGAAGAAGGGGGGGGGTTGCTTGCAATGACTCCAAGCAGAGAAAAAACACAACCTGGCTTGAGCATTCGTCTAAGCGATAACGACTTCTACTTCTGTGAATAACAGTGGCAGCAGCGGAGACTTTTCTCAGAAAAGTGATAATGACTAACTGCTACATTGTAACTGCACATATTGCTAATGTGATAATGACCTTCCTTTCATTACTGCAAAGGTATGCATGCTGAGACACAGGTGATAATTGCTGCCCATAACCTGTTGAGTAGGCATTCATTATATTACATTGTGCAGCTGTTATGTAACAGAGACTCATCATCATCAGTAAGAAGAAGAGGAGTCATTCAGTCAAACAGTATAACAATTAGATATTACTGAGCCCTTCCTCCCACCTAAATTCCACACACGACTGACAAAGTCCAAAATATGTGGTAGCTCCATGCTGGTAGTAGTCAGCAAGTAATAACCTTTATTTCACTCAAAGAACTACTTAGTATAATCAGAAATACAATAACACAAGCAAACATGTCAAACTTATCTGGCTGATCCAAAAAGTACTAATTCATGCTATCTCACCTAACCATCCCTCTGGTTACAATAAGACAAAGAAGTAAAAAAGTCAAGTGCAGAGAAGGGTCCATTATTTATTTGAGGTCACATCGCTTCAAGGTAGACCCCATACTTTTTCTGCACTAAGGCCAAACTTAAAATAAAGGACAGCAGTGACGTATAATTGCCATTCAGCATTCTAACAAATGCACTTCTGGCAGCGCAATCAAAAAGAGAGAAGTGTAGCCAATCTGGCATAGGGCCTTATCACTATTTCCATCTTATTTTGGACCGTAAGTCCAGCAGAGCTGGTTTGTCAGATTAATTCATGTCCCTCACGTGGTTAAGCTCATTCTCTGCACTTTTTCTTAGTTTTGGGTCTATTGTGCCTTTCAGTGCCTGAATAATCCTGTTGGGATCCATCCTGAGCAATTAAGTTAACAGGTTACAGCATACTATGCAAATGAGTAACTTAGCCCGCGCGCATGCATACACACACACACACACACACACACACACACACACACACACACACACACTCACGAAGACCAACAAAACACTCTGTAAAACATTCCCATGCAAGTCTAATATCAATGCCGCACAAATTTCAATAAAAAAAAAAAAAGAACAGAACGAATTGCACAGGATTATCTGCATGGCTAGAGAAAATGCAGCAGTGGAAATTAAGTCCAGAGCAAACTCTTAATAGTAATAAAAGACACTGAACCTCAAATTAAAACATTATTATCAGACGCTAACATTGCACTGCAGCAGGTTACTAACATAGCCTGTACGACATACCAGTAATATTAACGGCATAGCATCTGCTCTTCTAAAGAGAAGCTCAGCCACACGTATATATCATTGCCTTAATGTTTCTGAAAGCCTTGTATATGACATGTTATAAAATACAGAGACCATGAGGTCTCCACGTTACATTGCATCTGCCAACTTTAACATCACAGCACAGCATCCATGTAATCACGAGGGCTGTGTACAGGTATAACAAAACTATGCTATATATACAAACACTGTTTATTTATTCACTTCAGAAGCTGAACTACCATGAGACCCTAAAGCTTCTGCTTCTTTGGCTTTGAACTGCTGTTCTCATTGCAGTCGATACTGTTCAATTTCGGCTTGTGCTTCTTTTTTTGCCTGTTTCAGCTTTCGAGTCTTCCCTCTTCCTGGCTTCTGAAACCTTCTCTACTGCTCATTTCTCCGCCTGTAACAGCTGTTGAATTCCCTGAGATTGGCTAGCCATAACCTTAGCTATATTGGTTCCTTAATCTTTCTATTACCTACTCACAATTGTTTAATTAATAGAAAATACTACATCCTTAAACTGCAAAGAAACAAAATACAGTAATGCAGAATAGCACAATCCGCATAGGATATTATGCGTGAGTTGTCAACTGATCATGGCACAGAATCAACAGAAAGTTCAAAGTGACAAACACCAATGAAAAAAGCACTTCTTACAAGCTCATAGGTTCATAGGTTGGTACTAGGCTATCAGCCCTAGGGCCTATACAAGCCTAGCCATAACAA
Organism: Protopterus annectens; assembly: GCF_019279795.1. Classification (NCBI taxonomy): domain Eukaryota; kingdom Metazoa; phylum Chordata; order Ceratodontiformes; family Protopteridae; genus Protopterus; species Protopterus annectens. Next base: position 1,672,613,448 of record NC_056729.1, read on the forward strand.
TTCCCTGGATATTTCTTCCGGCAATATTTACTTCCCTAGATCCCGGTCTAACAGGGCAACTGACGTGATCCCTGGGTGAATTTCTCATCTCCCATCCAACTGTCAAGGTTCCTTTTGAAGAGGGCCAAGGAGGCACTCTGCTTGACATCAGAATCATATTTACTGGCAAAGTACACGCACATACAAGGAATTTGACTTTGGTAATTAAGTAAACAGGGAATGAAAAATAACTGCAAAACATAGTTAATTTTACTTACACTTGCTTTTAATAAGCATGAACACTACACAGATATCAACTTACAAATCTTTAACAAAAGTATATAGTGAAAAGTGTGCAACACACTATACACACAATTTTATTTATATATATATATATATATATATATATATATATATATATATATATACACATACACACACATATACACACACACAAAAGTGCACACGTATAACACACACACACACACACACACACACGCACACACACACACACACACACACACACACACACAAAAGTGCACACATGTATAATACACACACACACACACACACACACACGCATTTTACATATACGGTCACCTACCAAAAATGTTGCCTTAAATTACAAGTCTGTATATTCTTCTAAGCATTCCCAACCACGATACCATTTCTTAAAGAAAAGTAGCACTGCTACTCCAAATAATGAGAAGTCTTAACAAAATGCTTATGTCTTACTTACTTCACTGTTTTTGAAAGCCTACAACTACAACACAACCTGAAAGCGTGGTGTAGAAAGTATGTAAACTCTGAATCTAAAACTGAAGGTATTAATAAAATAGGGACTACCTCAAATTTACTGTTAACCATGATGCCCCAAGACAAATTTAAATAGAAAGAGGATTGCAGATTATTCAGCACTAGTGCGCACTGTGCCACACACCACTTCAGATGCAAAAACAAAATAAAAATTAACAAGCCACTGGACCAGCTTAAAAATTACTGCAAACCATAACAGCAAACAGCTTTTAAGAAACAAAACACACTTGCAGATCTTCTATGCAGACTGCTATGAACTAAGCCACCAATATGCAAATCACCACATCAGGCAAAAGAATATGGCTTTAAGAGATTATTTTCTTGACAAGTAATTATCAGTTTTAGTAAATGCAGCATGACGAACACGGGTGAACAAGCATGACTAGTACTAAACGTTACAAAACAAACTGAAGTATATGGTCTGTCTGTATACTGTATAATCCAAAAAACAAGTAATCTCTGTGGTATCCCCAAAGTCTCAAAACAACCCACTAAAGTGAAGTAGGTCCAAAAACAAAACAGTGTAAGAAACTTCTCTGTGTGGAAGATTTTCAGTCCATATATTTCTAGTTAATCACTGTATATTAATCAGATCAGACAATAGTAGTAGAAGTAGCGAATGTAAACTCGTCAAGTCAAAACAAAACAAAAAGTAATAATAGAAAATATATAATTGTACAGCGTTACTAAGTATTCAAAAGTAATCCAAGCAAGGCAGTCAGTCTGTTTCCAGTCGAAAATCCTTTATTAAGGATCCTTTATTATTTATCCTTTATTAATAAAGGATTTTCAACTGGAAACAGACTGCCTGCCTTGCTTGGATTACTTTCGAATACTTAGTAATGCTGTACAATTATATATTTTCTATTATTACTTTTTGTTTTCTTTTGACTTAAGATGAGTTTACATTCGCTACTTCTACTACTATTGTCTGATCTGATTAATATACAGTGATTAACTAGAAATATATGGACTGAAAATCTTCCACACAGAGAAGTTTTTTACACTGTTTTATACTGTATAATCCCAAACCTGCAAAAACAGCAGCGATTTATACAAATGCAACCTTAATAATTTTAATTAGAAAGAATTCTAAATTTGCTTACTTAGTTCAGTACTAAGCTAACTGCCCTTGCGAGCCATTTTAAGCCTAGCCAATTATCCTTTGTGAGACTCAAACCCTACACTTTGTGCTTGTAAGTCAAACACCTTAACCATTAGGCCACCCATCTTTTCACCCTTAGGGCTAAGTTTCACAATCTGCATGAATGGAAAAATTATCTTTTACAACAAACACTACCTTAAACAATAACAGAAAAGTCATGAATGAAACTGGCTCAAGGTTAAGATATTTATGAATGGTTTACATCATGTGACATGTATATGCTCGATTTATTCACTAACAGCTTAGCTGCTGTGCCTGTTGAGAGACAGAAGGCTGTCATAACTTACAGCTATTAAACTTCAAGCCTGCCTACCTGACAACCACATGTAAACCGATACTCCAGGACTCGGTAGTAAGGGGCTGTCAAGCCCAAAGAACGCAAATAAAAACAATATCAGTCCATGTTCCCCTGACACACAATCATATCTATACACAGGAGAACGTGCATTTAAAGCAGTTTTAAATCATGAATACATTGCTAGTGCACTATATTAACAACACTGAAGAACGTCAAAACAGTTTGGCACTGGAAGAGCGCAAAATACCAGAATTCTTTTCAGCAGTGACAGGTTGCACGCACTGTACATTATAAACAAGCATGCTTATGTATATATACATACTTATATACACATGATATAACATATAATATAAATACACACACGTATATACGTATGCTTTTATTACTTACAATAGTGTTATATCTAATTTTGCTCACTAGTAGAAGAAAGTACGCGAAGCGCCACACTTGGCACCAACGAGTGTACATCCATACCATAAGGTTGACTATTTTTATGAATGAAACTAAGGTACACAAACAGAGCGACTCTACCAAAGAAACAGCACCAGAGGTAGAAGACCACTGCGCTCCACAAACACTGCTGTAGCTACTAAGAAGAAAAAAAGACCCACCCCCTCACAATTTCATTTTGTTTCTGATAAACCCAGATTACAACGAGCTACACAACCACTGTAGCCATAGCCAGCACGCAACAAACTCTAGAAACTCTTTGGCATTGGGACAGCTCTTCACCCAGGATTCGAGCTGACATCCAGACAAAGAACATGCACTCTGCTGTGAGCACATTCAGTATAATGTGCAAACGCAAACTTCAAAATCAACTAACAGAGTGATTACACATCTATAAAACTGCAAATTTACTCGTCTAGGTGTGTGTCTTCAATCATTTTTCCTTTTCACCTACAATTTCCAAAAGTGGTGGCAGCGGTGACAGACTCTCCGCTCCTCATTTTTCTCACCCTGTTCACATCCTACTAGTGCTCCAGCCACTGAAGGTGAGAATGGCACTTTCCCAGTAATGGGTGTTAAGATGCTCACTACAAAAAGACATAAGGGGGCTACAAAAATGAATCAGTGGCCCTGTTCAAGCCCCATCTCCTCTACTCCATGTTGGAGTCTCACCACAACCAAATGGAATAATTTGGGCAGAAGCAATGACATTACCTGCTAACTGTTTCTTGAGGAAGTTGAATTCAACAGCTACTTTACCAGGCAATAAAATGTGCAGCATATTTTCTGCCTCTTATATTTATGTTCACATTTCGGCTATATTTAGATTTAGGTTCTGGAGTAAGGACGGTATGGCTTTATAGATCAGAAAAAGCATCCTGCACATCTGAAAGTGGGTGAAGATGTGTGCTGAAGAACTGAAAGAAAGCACTGGGGGTAAAGGTGTGACGCAAGTGGTGGCTTGGATTGCAAGAATCCAATTGGCTGCCACCACGTGCTTTATCAACAACTTTGGAAACATTTTCTACTAAAAGTTTAATGTGAACTTAATGTTAAAACACGCTGAATCATAACTGCATAAGGTAAACTACAAGTTCAGTTATGATTTCAGTGTATTTTACATTAAGCTCTGCTACAAATCTGCAAAACAGTTCCTCATGCTTGTGGAAGGAACTCAGGGGTAATAGCTTGCAATTAGTTTCTTCTCATGGCACTCTCAGTGTTAAGCACAGAGGTGCCATGAGAAGGTACTTGGGGTTAATGAGTTAAGGATATCCACACCTCCAGGCTAGTTGCACAGCATAATGCATCCAAAGTTATCCAAGTGCAACTAACTCTGGGAAAAATTGCAATCCAAATTGTAGCTTGCTACAGATCCCCCACCATGCCCCAGGATTCCCACTCCTCTTTTCTTAATGTACTGGAAAATATTAGGGTTCAACCAAACACCCTAATAATGGGTGACTTCAACTACCCCACCATTAACTGGGAAAACTACTCATGTACCCACTCCTTTGCTCAACTCTTTCTGGAATTCATAAATTCCAATGCCCTGGATCAACTTATCCACACCCCCACCAGGGGCAACAATATCCTAGACCTAGTCATTACCAACATGAATGACTGGTGTTCCACACCTGAAGTCAATACCTCGTTGGTCAGATCCGACCATAAGCTAATCACCCTAGATATCTGCAACCTGCCCCCACCCACCATTAAGGAACCCACGGTAAAAATTTTCTCCAAAGCCAACTTCATGCTTCTTAAGACATAAGTGGCGAACTTTATGGCACCCATGCAGATGGCCAGTACAGTTATGACTGCTGTATCCTACACAAATGCACTCTATAAGCACTTACACAAGTGCATGGATCGTGCTATCCCAAACAGAAGCAAGAAGCTATCCTCCAAAAAAAGGAAGCCAATCTGTTGGTCCCCTGCAATAAAAAAACTCTACAACAGAAGAAAGAAACTGTTGCAAAAGAGAGCAAAATCCCATGAGTGGAGGAGCTCTCTGGTCAGCCTCAGTAAAAAGATGAGATCCCTTATAAGATCCTCCAAAGCTAGCTATGAAAACAAAATTGCCACTGATTCTAAGGGCAACCACAAAGCATTCTATAGCTATGTCAAGAATCTCAATGGCAACACCCAGATCTGCTCTGAGTTACAGCACAATGGAATAAAAATTACAGAACCAACTGATATTGCCAATATCCTGGCAGATAGGTTCAGTGCTAACTTTACCCCCCTCTCACCCCCTAAAGGGCCCATATCTATATAGGAAGAATGCAGAGTCCCTGTAATAACATCTATGCAGGTAAAAGCTGCACTCTCTAAAACCAAAAACACAGCATCCACGGTACTGGACAGCATCCCAAGCTGTGTTTTACATGAACTTCATAACAAACTGGCTCCCCACCTAAGCACCATGTTTAGTCATAGTCTCACTTCAGGCTTTGTGCCCACTGAATGGAGCACAGCAACAGTTATCCCACTCCACAAAGGGGGAGCCACCACTGATCCTGGGAACTATCGCCCTATTAGCCTGACAAGCCTGGTATGCAAGGCCATGGAACATATCATCACGGAACTCATAAACAAAGACATTGATAATCTCCAAACTCTGGACCCCACCCAGTTAGGGTTTATGAAAGGCAGATCATGCCTTCTGAACCTACTCGACTTCTTTGAGGCAGTCACCAAAGCCATAGACAAGGGTAAGGTGGTTCACACAGCCTATCTTGACCTAGCCAAGGCTTTCAACACCATCCCCCATTCTGGAATTATAGCTAAACTCACTAAACTAGGTATAAATCCCTACGTCACAAGATGAGTGGCCAACTGGCTCACTGACAGAACCCACACTGTAAAAGTTGCAGACTCCAAGTCTGACTTCAAACCAATGACAAGTGGAATACCACAGGGTTCAGTCCTGGGACCTCTCCTGCTTGGTATCTACTTCACTGAAGTACAGGCTAACACAGAAGGCCTCTGGCTAATGAAGTTCGCAGATGACTGCAAACTAGGAGCCATAGTCGAGTCCCCAAATGATGTGGAGATCCTAAGAAGGGCCTCGCTGAGACAGATGCCTGGTGTCAGAGGCACGGCCTCAAGCTCAATGCCAAAAAGTGCATTGTCATCCCCTTTGGTAAAAACTCTGTACCCATGAACTACCACATAAACGGCAGTCTACTTAATGCCGAATGTGTGATAAGAGACCTTGGGACCCAGGTGGACAGTAGTCTCTCCTTTGATAATCACATCATCACAGTAGTCAGGAAATTCTTCTATGTGGCACACCTCATCACAAAAGGGTTCTCATCCAGAAAAAAAGAGGTCATTGTTCCCCTCTACTCGGCACTCATTAGACCCATTATAAAGTACAACGCCACGTTTGGAATGTACCTCACAAGACATCTGCAGCAGCTTGAAAGGCCATAGAAGTACCTCACAAAGAGGATTACTGGCTTTCAACAGATGCCCTACACTGACCGTCTTAAAAAACTCCATCTTTACTCTGTAGCATATCGCCTACTCCGAGGAGATCTCTGCCTAACATATAAAGCTATGTTAAACCCAGAGCTGTTGGACATGCTGCACCTAAAGAAATCCCAATTCCTCAGAGCTACATGGTCTAGGGACCTAAACCTTGTCACCACAATAAACAGGACATGCTGGAGGAATAGATTCCTGTCCCAGAGACGTCCTATACTCTGTTAAAAGCTACCCATCTATGTCAAGTGAAGTTCCTTATTAGCACTCTTCAAGAAAAATCTTGATGAGTGGATGGGAAATAGGAAATACACCCCGGGGATCACTTCTGTGGCTCTGCTCGACAGGGGCACAGGAAACTGACTTTCTTGTGTGGCATAAGACAGGGAACCTTGTTGGCTAGGCTTACTTAGACCCTTGGGCCGATAGCCTAGTACCTACCTATGAACCTATGAACCTATAAAAGACACAGTACCATAAAAACACTGTTACTAAAACATTCCTTAGGATACTAATTATAGCAGATATAATCTAAAAAACACTGCAAAAATGTAAAAGACATAAGATTTCTCTCCTTTACAAAAAATAAAAGTGCAGCACTTATTTAAATAACAAAAGATTTCAATTTTAAAACACTAGAAATAGACACTCCATCATTAAGGGCAGGGGGACTAGTAGCATTCAACCTGAGCTGCCAAAGCAACTCCCATTCCTCAATAATGTTTTCCCAAGAGCCCTCCTAAGATCCTGTAAAACCTACTCAAGTACAAAAAAACAGAAAAATGTTCAGGGTGCTCTATAATATGTTTAGCCAATGCATTCCTATGATCATGCTTCCTTATATCAACTTTGTATTCATAGATACACTCCTTAAATTATCTCTTGGGTTTTCCCACATAGTAACCCTTACATTTTTGACATAAGGCCACATACACCACCCCAACACTATTGCAATTACAAAAACAGTTAGACCAAATGGTCGAATGGTTAATGGTAGTATGATTGGTCTCCAAAATGTCACTACAATGTCTACAAAAGTCACATTTATATGTGCCCACCCTCCTATTACTGTGCCCATATTCACAATGAACTGAGGCATGCTCCAAGAAATTTTTAATAGATCTGCCTCTTCTATATATTACCTTGGGACGGTCATGAGTAAGGGTCTCCATTTCTTTAAACAGAGAGAAGATCTGCTAATTCTTAGCCACTATGTCTCTGATTTCTGTGGCTTCATTACAGAACTCAGTGATAAATGCATGTCTCCTGTCAGATATAGTACTAGACTTTCCACTAGCAACTTGAGAAATAGAATTATAGGAGGAATAAAAAGGGGGAACAATTTCCCCCTTTAATCTCCTATCCACTATTTCATCACAGATAGGGGACACTAAATTCTCGGGATAACCTCTTTTAAGAAACATATCCCTTAATTTCCCACATTCTTCTATCAACATGTCATGTGTGGACACCATTCTGGCCATTCTAACATACTGTCCTTTGATAATACCCACTTTTTGATGCCTGGGGTGCTTACTCTCAAAGTACAGTAAACTGTTGCTATAGGTGGGTTTTCTATAGATGTTGCTCACCCATCTTTCACCCTGATAGTCTTTAGAGATAGAAACATCTAGGTAATTGACATGTTCAGAGTGAACACAATGGGTAAAGCTCTGAAAGGTGGTGGATGCATTAAGGAATTCCATAAAACCTTCCATCTCTCCCATAGATTTATCCCAGATGATAAAAATATCATCCAGGAAACGGAGGTATAATCTCCATGGATTTTCATTGTAATGCCTAAAAATAATGTTCCTTTCCCACTGTAATAAAACAATATTTGCAAAAATGGAGGGGCACATGACACCCCATTGAAACACCCTTCTTTTGCCTGAAGTATTGCCCCTCCAAGAAGACAAAATTATACTTCAGGACTAATTCCATGCATAGTACTAGTACATTAACAGTATTGTTGTTAAAATCAGTACATTTGCAAAGAAAATCATGGAACCACTCAAGCCCCTGTTCATGTGGAATGGTGTTATACAATTCACCCACATCTATAGTCAAAAATACACGATCCTTCGAAAATTCAACATCTTTCATTTTGAGTAGGAAATACTGTGAATCTTTACATATGTGCACAAAGGGCTGGAAACAATTTTTTGACATAGTATCAACGTACACACCAAGAGTGTGGGTTTTTGACCTCCTAGCATTTATAATGGGTCTCATTGGTGGATCAGTGATGCACTTATGGATTTTAAGGAATTCTGAAAATACATGGGACTATTGGAAATGATACATTGAAAAACTGCAATAACTAAGCAGTGATCTCTCCTTCATCTACCATATCCTGTAAGAAAAAATCAATTCTGCGATAAGCAAGATTAATATAATTCAACAAAGTTTCCTCATATAAATCGCAGTTGGTTACATGTCCCATCATTTTATGCATATAGTCATCTCTATTCACCACTACCATCTCTCCCCCTTATCAGGTTTCATGATTCTCAAGTTTTTATTCTTAGCTAATTCATATAACAAAGGTAATTCCTGAGTGTTAAGATTCCCTATTTTGTTATTACAATTTCTCTTGTTCAAGAGCCTGAAATCCAGCTCCACCATTTTTTCAAAGATAATCAAAGGCAATGGTACAGGTGGATTGAAGGAGCTACTCCATTTAAGTATTGTACTGACAGCATCAGTGTTATTACCAGACATACACCATAGATTGACCTTTCTAACAAATAATTTTAGGTCAATCAACAAAGTGTCTATTTTAAAGGAAGCAGGGGGGACAAAAAGTTTGCCTTTGCTTAAAAGATTCAAGTGTTGCATATTGCACTCATAGTCACTATAATTAAACAGTTTAAAGTCACCTTTTCTGCTGTAAACAACAATAGGGCCATTCACCATGTCTTTCCATATAGGTCCATTCGTATCAATGATACCCAAATCTTTCTCCGCCACTGGGCTGTATTGTGTTGCCGTGGTTGCTGCCATTTGGGTCCTGAGTTCCTCCCCAAGGGACTGTGTAGTACGAAATTCTGTCTCTCCCTCTGGTTCTTGATCATCTCTAAATGTCAGATCTGCTCCCCTGATGTAGGTCTAAAAGGCGTTCATCATAGACCGATTCTGTATTGCTGTTTGAGGTCTGTTCACTTCCCTCTTGGACGTCATAGTCTGCCTGTGTACTGTTCACTAATGGAGGCTTAGGGTATGCCCTCCTTTCATCGTAGGTGACCCGGTCCCTTTCGAATTTCTTTTCCTTTCTTCCTCTCATCTGGGTAGTATCCACTCTTTTAAAAATGTGAAAATATTCCCCTTTATACTGTGAAAACTACAAATCATTGGACAAAATGCCATCCAACCTGTCAGCTTCTACAGTCACTATATCGATCTCCCTTTGATTGTGTTTTACAATACATTCCAACAGTTCACATCCATAACGACTGAACATGCTTAACAGGTCGGTGTGAAAAGGGCTACCAATTTTTACCCCATTGGGAAATTTCCGCATTCTTTGTCCCTTGGGAATCCCTTTAACTTTGATGCTTTACCTCAAATAGGCATTTTCCAGCTGCAGTTTTGACACTTGAAAATATTTTTTTTCAAAACTTAATAAAGTAGTTTTGAAAGTTTGAGGCTCATCACTAATTTCATGGTTACCAAATGAAAGAGAGCCATTAAGCCACTATTTGAGATTCTCAAAAGACTCAAGTTCTGAATGAATGTTTTTAATAGGCCCCACACTGGTAACATTACTTCTTTGGTCTCTTTGACCGGCAGTAAGAAGGCAAGATGGTGTCTGTTGGAAATCATAGTCCATGTTAGCCACACTATCACTTCTGTGTTGTAATGCATTAACCTTGTTGGTAAGTTCCTGTACCATCTGGGTTAAAAGAGTCACCCTCTGGTGGAGTGTCTATTTTTAGTGTTTTAAAATTGAAATATTATGTTACTTAAATAAGTGCTGTACTTTTATTTTTTGTAAAGGAGGGAAATCTTATGTCTTTTACATTTTTGTAGTGTTTTGTGAGATCATATGTGCTATAATTAGTATCCTAAGGAATATTTTAGTAACAGTGTTTTTATAGTACTTTGTCTTTTATTTTCAATGGTGGGTTGATTGAACATGTGATTTTTTGGGAGGGGTATTTAAAGATGGTGTCTTGTGTATTGCTTTGATTCTGAAGAAGTACCTTGTTATGAAAGCACTCAATCCTTGTTTATTATTTTATATTAAAGTGTTCTGCTTATTTCCACGCAGTTTGTTTCCTGGTTTTACCTGCTGAATTGCTATTACTGGTTGCTTGTTTCATTTTTCTTTGGTTACCTGGGATTGGCATCAACTCCAAAGCTATCAGAGCTGTCTCTGCCCCCTGGAGCTTTAGCACTAGACAGCTTGGATCCCACTCCTTCCAATGGGGTGCTTGTGAGGTTGCAAAAGCTGAAAGTTCAAGAATTATTGGCTCCTTTACTGTTGACTTTTGTTTCCCCTTGGTGCTCTGCATTCGAGGTAGTGGATAGGGCCTTCTGTTTATCTAGAGAAAAGACATTCCTATCTTCCTCAGATCAGGCGACTATACCTCCTTCAGTTCTCTGCTCTGAGCCTTGTTCATCCATTCCACTGGGACAGCCAGCTGGATCAAGTCTCCAGTCAGTCCCTCAGGACATTCTCATCTTTTCCCATACCTCCTCTGACCATCCCACTGAGGAGGTCCCTCAGAAGAGGACATGTAAAAAGAGACACAGAGATTCCCCTCAGGAATCTTTCACTGAGGACACTGATTTTGATTAAGGGGAGAGGTCCCCCAGATCTCCATCAGAAGACATCTCATTTGGTGACATTCTAGAACTTTTAAAACAGAAAGGTGGCTGGTCTTCCAATACCCCTTCTGGGGGAGGAATCGGTATTCCTGGAGCCTTTTGCATCTGGCCCGGCCACTTCTTGGGTGACCCCCCCCATCTGATAAACTCATAGATCTTATTTCTTGCTGGGTGTGGAAGGAACTGGATACTGTGGATCCCTAAACAACCTGAAAAAATGTATCTCGCCCCATGGTTGATACCATGGTTGAGGCGGCAGCCACCAAGAAAGAGTTTGCAGAACAGAGCTCTTCTGTCCATCCCCTTAACAGGGAGTCTGAGGACTTGGATGGATTTGGTAAGCATGTGTTTGCTTCAGCAACCTTTGCCCTCTGGTCAGTGAATTACCTGGCACATTTTACAAGATTACAAATCTGAGCAAAGACATTTCCAAATCTCTTTCTGGGTCCATTTCTGCTGAGGAACAAACAAACAGAGTCTCCTCACAACTGGCCACACTCCAGTCAATTTATAATGCATCCATGAGGCTGATCTCCCATGCAAAGTAGTATTAGGTTAACTAACCTTGTGGGCCATTTTTAGCCTAGGCACCTACCCCATGAGAGAATCAAACCCTGCACCTTGTGTATGTGAGGTAAATAACCTAACCATTATGTCAGCCTCTCTGTGGACAACATGTCAGTAGTCTGGTACATCAACAAACAGGGAGGAACCAGGTCTTGTCCGCTTTGTTCAGAAGCAATGAGAGTATTTCAATGGGCAATCTTTTCCAGCCATTTTTCTGGTAGCAATGCACATTCCAGGTAAAACCAACATGATTGCAGACAAACTAAGCTGGTCCATTCTGATGCCTCATGCGTGGTCTCGCAATGTGAAATTAGTGAAGAGAATTTTCCATTGATGGGGCCAGCCATGCTGTGACCTATTTGCATCTCCCCTCTACAGCAAATGCAGCAGGTTCTTTGTCCTGATCCCTGCAATGGGGGAGTCACAGAGAGATGCTCTAGTCCATGCTTATCCATTATTGCCTCTCATTTCCAAATTTATTTATTAACATTTGTTTACTGGGGAAGTCCAAGTGGGCTAGTTGTACATTTTCAGCAGCGGCCCGGTGAGAAAATCTATAACAGCACAACATTTTTACAGAAACAGAAGAATTTACAAATCAAAATGAAGAGCATACTGTGCAACTGACTTACCATACATCAATGTTTGTACAGTAACATTCATATCAATTTATGTACAATCACTTCTACAGGCTTACTGTTATTTGACTAGAGTAATATATACAACAGTTGACTAGGGCGAAAAACAGAGCAAGAAGGTGGCAGTGGTGGGTGAGATATCAATGAGTTCAGCCTGGAGAGGAGCAGGAGCATATCCAGTTGTTATTTAGATGGACTTTTAGCAGGTTTTTGAATTGTGTTTCTACAGAAAGCATGTCAGTTGAAGAAAAAAGTTATCCCCATTGCCCTCTTTTGTTCTTATCAGATATGGTCCCTCTCTTTAGCCTCACTTCCATCATCAACCTTGGATAATGGATTCAATTCCAGACCTCATGTCTCACCTGAAAGGGATGTCTCATTCAGACATAACAGGCCTCAAACTGACCTCATGGTTTCTCCAATTCCATTGATGGCTAGACAGCCCACACTGTCCTTCTTGGTCTGTCATATTTTACTATACTCTCAGAAAGCCTCTACTAGAAGTATTTACAAAAGTAAATGGAAGAGATTTGTGTTCTGGGCCCTTAGCAGAGATCTGGACCCCCTTTCTGCCCCTGTACTGACTGGGTATACTTGAATTTTTAGCTTCAAATCTGACGTCATTTTCATTCATTCCTCAACGAATGCATCTCAGATCCATCCTCAGATCCAGCTCAGCCGCATTTACTTAGACTCTCAGATCCAACTGTTGAGCTCCTCCCTTTACCTATAATCCCTCAGAGCCCTGTAATACCTCAAATAAAATTTGCTGCTTCTATGCTTCAGACATGGATCATGCTCTCTTGAGTTTTTGGAGTGTTGTTTCAACACTATTTATGAGTTAAAGTAGAAAAATATTAAATTTTATATAAATTTCTTCTCTATATTTCACCCTTCCTCCCTTTTCTGTTATCGGGTATTCTCTGCATTAGGCTTTCAAGTCCTTTTTTCTTACCCATTTTTATTTGGGTATTCTCATTACCATTGTTGTAATTCTTTCATCTTCCTTTCTTTCTGAAAAATTTTTCCTAATCATGCGTAGGACCTTTCTTATATACCATTGATGGTATTTTGTCTTGATTTCTTGATGTGTCTTTTGGCTTTTCCCGGTTGGGGGTCGCCACAGCGAAACTCCGGTCTGCTAATGATTGGCAGTAGATTTTTATGTGCCGAGTTGCCAGCCCTGATACACAACCTTCAATGAAGGTACACCCCTTCACACATGTCTCCACACAGAAGATGCTCTAGCTGACAATCAAACAGGACAATGTCATACTGTGAGGTGACAACACTACCGCAGCACCACCACTGCATATTTCTATTAAAAAAACACTTTCTTACTAATCTTCCTTCTTGGTGATATGGTTGAAAAGCCAACAGGTTTTAAAATGTGCAATTCCTGTGGGCATACGATACCCAATTCTGATGCTCTCAGAGAGTGTGTCTATTGTTTAGGAGCATCACACCTTGAAACCCCCCTGCCAGATTTGGGCTGGTTTCAATTCGTGGGCCTTAAGTAAGTAATCATCACAACAAACTGGTGTTAAAAGGGTTGCTGCCTGCATCTGCTTCTTCCATTATTGCTTCTGTTTCAAGGGATCAACCCCCCCCCCCCACTAAGAAACTAAAATCCTCTTTGGAGTCCAGGGAGCACAGAAAACATTCTCCTGCCTGATTTCCGAAACCTGCTTCAGCCTCGCAGCTGCCTGCTAAGTTACCTAAAAGATTGGTTCCATCATCTTTAGATCTGACGTTGGGACACTCAAATCTCCTCAGTCTCAGAGCACTCATTTTTCACCAGAGCCTAATTCCCCATACATCTGATCACCCTTTTTACAAGATACTCCGAAGAGAATGACACATCCCCCTTCCATTTCATTCTCTATCAGGTCCTCCTGGAGTCCTTCAAAGGCAGTTGGCTGATGAGGAAGTTCCTCATTGCTAAGATTCAGATGTGGGAATTGCCATCTCTGTCTCCCACTGAATCTGTGAGCCTCCAACCTGTATCTCATCCAGTTGTCTCTCCTTCTCTGATCCACTCAGCAATTTTGGAGCACTCTGGTCAAAGAATTCTGAGAGTTGATGTGTTGGATCTGAAAACAGTTAGATCTTAGACTTGAGCTGTGTACCTGACTCATTTGGTGCCATCCCTATAGAGTAGGATGAGTCTCGGAGCCAAAGCTTTAGCAATGGCTCTGGGGGGATGGTTTCAATTCTGAGGTTTTTGGAGCCATCACTTCCCCTCAGCACTAAATAGTTTGGGTCTGACTCCTCCCTCATGGCAGGAGCCTGGACAGGGTTGAGGCTTGGCAGTACCTGGAGTTTCAGCTCAGGTGAGGCCAGCAATGGCTTCTCCCAGTCATTCTAAATTTGAGGTTTTGGAGAGGGCTTTCTCTCACCCAAGATCCCAGTCTACTCTTATCTCGTTGGATCCTACCACCCTACCCCCTTCAGATCCAAGTTTTGAGCCTCATCAATCTGTCCTGCAGGGACGTCCCCCCCCCCCCCATTCAGGCTTCCAGGCAGTTCCTGTGCAGGAACTTCCCCCTTTTCTGATACATCTCTAGATCATCCCACTGAAGAGGTCCTCAAGAAGAGATTGTGCAGAAGAAGTTACATAGATTCCCCTCAGGAATCTTTAACAGAAGATACTGACTTTGATGAAGGGGAGGGGTCCCCAAGATATCCACCAGAAGATGTCACCTTTTGAGACATTCTAGAGATCCTTAGTCAGAAAGGTGGATGGTCCCCCAGGAGTCACTGTTCCTTGAAGCTTTTGGGTCTGGCCCATCTTGTCTTGGGTTTTTTCCCCAGGTGGATGACCTTATAGATCTTCTGTCTCACCAGGCATGGAAGGAACTGGACACCATAGAAACCATCCCTCATCCCACCAACAAATTTCTTGCTTCACTCAAAGACAAACCTCATTGGAGTAAGGGATTTCCTGTGGATGCCATGTTTGTGGCAGCAAACACTAAGAAAGAGCTAGCAGAACAGAGCTCTTCTGTCCATCCTCATAACAGAGAGTCCAGTGGGATAGACATGTTTGGAAAGTGCATTTATGCCTCAGCGACCTTTGCTTTATGGTTGCTTAATTGTTTAAATTAGCACATTTCACCAGATTGCAAAGAAACTTGATTAAAGAACTCTCTAGGTCTCTTCTTAGGCTCATGTCAATAGAGGGAGCGTAAACTGCTATCTTCACAGCTGGTCACACTTCAGTCTATTTCCAACCTATCCATGAGGTTAATTTCTCATGCAGTGGAAGGTTCCTCATGGGTGGAGGGTTCAGGCATAGCCATCAGGAGACATGCCAGGATTCAATTATGTGACTTTGCAGAGCTCTTCAAGTCTTCTTTCATCAATGCTCCTTTTAATGGATCTTCTTTGGCCCTACAGTAAAAGAAACACTTTCCCATAGTGAGCAAGATGAAAAGACCTTGTCTGCTGTGGGAATATGTCTTTCTACCCCACAGAGATATTTTCCAGGAATCAGTGTGGAGATAAAAAGATGTGGTTCTGAAAGTCACACGGTCCTTTCCAGGACTCATAAGGGGAAATTTCCCCCAGAGACAGGGGAGGGGTCCAAATGAAGATGGTACCTTTTCAGTAGAGGAGACTAACAGAACCAAGGGTTTTGAGATACCTTCTCAAATAAACCCTTCCAGTGGTCCTTAAGGGTTGCCTAACTGCTCTTCTCTGGAGGCAGTTGGGGGCACTTGTTTCTGCTCCCAGAAGCCTAGGCATCAATCACAAAAGACACTTGGGTGCAAAAAATTTTACCCAGAAGTTATTTAATTCCCTTTTTACAAACTGGACCAACCAAACAGAAAAGGTTCCCAGACATTCCACCTAGTCAGCAAGAGTTAACAGCCTTAGAAATTCAAAAGCTGCTAGACAAAAGAGTCATCCAAGAGGTGCCACCAGACCAGAGAGGATTCAGAGTTTACCCAAGGTTATTTTTAGTGGCAAAGCAAATAAGTGACCTGGCACCCATTCAGGACCTCAGCAATCAAAATTAGTTTATAAAGAACTACAAGTTCCAGACGGTCACAGTTCAGTCTATTCTACCTTTTCTACAGAAGGACAGTTGGATGTGCTCTATCGATTTCCAGGACGTGTACAATCCTATAAAAATGAACAGACACTCCTGAAGTTTCCTGTCCTTATGGCTGGGGGCCAGTTATTATACGTTCATAGGTGTGTACTAGGCTAATGGCCCTGGGGCCTTTACAAGCCTAACCAGACGATTACCCTGGCATCGTGCCACCTGACTTTAGTTCCCAGTGCCTCTGTTGAGTAGAGCCACTAGAGTTATCCCTGGGGTGAATTTTCTGTTTCCCATCCAGTCATCAAGATTTCTCTTGAAGAGGGTCAGCGAGGTGCTCTGGTTGACATGTATGGAAAGTCTCAGTTCAGAGCCCTACCTTTTGGTCTTACCACAGACCCCAGGATGTTCACCATATGCACGGCAGTGGAAGCAGTTCACCTGAGACTGCTCGGATTCAGAGTATCTTCTTACCTAAATGACTGGCTCCTCACTACCCCAACCAGGCATCTCCTCAAGAAGGCAAAGAACTATGTACTCCACTTATGTCACTCTTTAGAAGTCACAATCAAGTCGTATCTACAACTCATTCAAGTCATGGAGTTTATAAGAGCTCGCCTGAACACCAGCAGTCAATTGGCTTTTTTTCCACAAGAGTACTGTCCATAAGACTGCAGGTGAGGCAGATTCTTTCACATCCTTCTCCCCCAGTAAAACTAGTTCTTTAGGCTTTAGGATTGATGGCAGTGGCTATTACCTTGGTGCAGATGGCTTGATTCCATATGAGTGTTCGTCAATGGAGTCTAGCTGTTCATTAGTCAATTCTTCTATAGCCTTTATACTATCTGATAAAGCTTCCCTAGGTTTGCAAAAGTTCCTTGCACTGGCTGGTACAGTCCAGTGAAGTTTGTCAGGGACATCCCTTCATGTTTCCAACCCCAGTAGCCATGGTAACCACAGATGCATTCCAATAGGGGTGGAGAGCATTTCTTGGGATGGACGGTCCAAGGCACATAGTCCCCAGAACAGTTCAATCTGCATATCAATGTCCTGGAGATGAGGGAGGTTCTCCTAGTGTTGCAGGCTTTTCAAGACTCTCTTCTTCCGGACACAATTGCTATCTAAATAGACAACATGTTGATACTTGGAGCATAATCAAACTGGGGGAGCACTATCCTATCCCCTTTTTTGAAAGGCAATGAGAGTGTGGGAGTAGGTCATCTCCTCCATCCACTTTCTTATGACAATGCACATACTGGGGGAATCCAGCGTGCTAGCAGACATACTCAGCAGGTCCAGTCTGATACCTCACAAGTGGTCTCCCAATCAGTCAGTGGTGAAGAATGTCTTCCATGTATGGGATCAACCTTGCTGTGATCTATTTGCTTCTCCCAACAACAACAAGTGCAGTAGGTTCTTTGACATGATCCCTCCACAGGGAAGTCATTGAGAGATGCTCTAGTCCATGTTTGGCCCTCCAGTCTCCTTTACCCTTATCCTCACTTACGCTGATCCCCAAATTCCTTCAGAAAGCACTTTGGTTGAAGAGTAAGGTTATCCTTGTCGCCCCATTTTGGCCTCATCAAGTGTGGTTTTCCTTCCTGTAGCTTCATTTCCTACATCATCCCTGGATTTTGGACCCCAGACCATAGCTAATTGCTCATGCCTCAAGGATGACACATCTGAAATTGCAGGCCTCAAGCTGACCACATGATTTCTCCAATTCTATTAATGGTTAGGCAGGCCAGGCATTCCTCCCTGGTCTAGCAGATACTGCTATCATCCCAAAAAGACTCCACTAGAAACATTTGCAAGAATAAATGGAAAATATTTTCTTATCTGGCCTGCAGGAGAGACTTGGATCCTTTTACTACACCTATTCCTGCTGTCCTAGATTCTCTTGCTCCAGTTTTTCAAGATAGGGCAAGTTTTTCCACTATCAAAATTCAGTTAGCAGCCATTTCAAATTATCATACTAGTGATAATACTTCCCTCCTAGTTTCTTCTAAACTCTGCAAAGCATTCCTTAAAGGTACATTTTGCTTAGATGTCCAGTTAATGACCTGACTCCACCCTAGGATCTTATGCTGTCACTGCAGCGTCTGACTTTCGGTCAAGTCTGACCTCAAGTTTCTCCCTTGGAAAACAGTTTTTCTCATAGCCATTACTACAGTGAGGCAAGCTTCTGAACTCCAAGCACTCTTCTCAAAATCCCCTTAGTTGATCTTTTCCAAAAGTAGAGTAACTTTACATACTAATCTATCCTTTCTGCCCAGAGTAACCTCGGAGGCAAACATCAATCAGGTCATCAACTTAACTGGGTTCTTCACAAGTTTTTCTGACAAAGGTGAATACATGCTTTATCTCTTAGATGTGCATAAACAGCTCCACTTTTATCTTCATAGAACAAAGGATTTTAGAAAAAACTGATCAGTCGTTTATTTCCTTTACCTCCAAATAAGTTGGGAAAATCAGTTTCCAAAGTTACCTCAGCAAAGTAGTTAACAGATTGCATATCATTTGTTTATAGTCAACGAGGCCTTTTTCCCAGACCTCCAAAAGCTCACGCGACTAGATCCATGGCTACTTCATCTGCTTTCTGGTCCAGAGCTTCTACTGATGATATTTGTGCTGCAGCCACTTGGCACAATGCCCATACCCTTACTGCCCATTGCAAGTAGGATTTGATCGGGTCTCCACTGAAAATGGGCCACAAGCCCAGTTGGACAAACCCGGTTAACAAATGTCAATAAATAAATGAAATAAAATAAATCTTCAGAAGAAGAGCTGACTTTGGTTCTGTTGTACTCCACAATATCCTTCCATGATGGCCAATAAAGGTTCTTGAGGCTGGGGACTCTGTCTCGTCAGTTGAATTAATGAAAATGACAACATCAGAAATAAAAGTTATGTACTCACCATAACTATGGATCTGTGTTGTCCATGTTCATTCTTCCTCAATTCGTCCCCTCCTTCTCCCTGTCTTTTCATCTGGGAGTGACCTGATAGTGATACTGGAACCATTGTTCCTGTTTGAGCCTCTATCTTTCCTTTATCTTTTCTTTTTATTTTAGGTATAGTGAGTTCTTATGTTTATGGGGCAGCAAACTTGATCTGAGGTGTTACAGGGATCTGAGGCATTATGTGTAAAGGGAGGGGCTCGAGAGTCGGATCTGAGAGTCTAAGTAAATGAGGCAGAGCCAGATCCGAAGATGAATCTGAGGCCCATTCGTTGAGGAAGAATGAAAATGGACAATACAGATGCATAGTTATGCTGAGTACATACCTTTTATTTTTCAATGAAGGGGCTATCTTTTTCTACTATTAAAGTCCAGTTGGCTACCATTTCAAACTTCCACCCTGGTGAAAATAACTCTACCTTGGCTTCCACTAAATTATGTAAAGCTTTTCTTAAGAGGGCCATTTTACTTAGACCTCCATTAAAATATGCTACTCCTCCTTGGGATTTAACTATTGTCATCCAGGCCTGATCTAAAATTTCTGTCTTGGAAAACTATCTTTCTGGTCACTATCACATCAGCTAGATGACTATCTGAACTCCAGGCTCTATCTTGGAAATCTCTCCCCAAGAGGGCCACCCAGGGCTCAAGTAGCTGGGGACTCTGTACTATCAGTTGAGGAATGAATGAAAAGGACAACATCAAACAAAAAAGTTATGTACTCCCCATAATGTTTCATTTGTGTTGTCCATTTTCATTCTTCCTCAACTCCCGCCGTCATCCCTTGCTTCGGGAAAAACCTAAGAGTTCCGTCAGGAAGCTTTGATATTTGTTTCAGCTCCAGCTTCCTTTCCTTATTTTATTTATATTAACTTCTTTAAGATCCGGTCCCTTTATTTGTAAGGACAGCAAACTCGATCTAAAGTATGTTAGGTTGGAGCGGCATTATGGATAAATAGAGGAGCTCAAGAGGTTTTGGAGCCGAGGATCTGGTAGAAGCGGCCGAGTTGGATCCGCCTCTCAGATCTGAACCCACCAGTTGAGGAAGAATGAAAATGAACAGCACAGATGGAACGTTATGGTGAGTACATAACTTCTTTTTTTTTTTTTGATTGTTGTAGAGCTTTTGTAATCATAGGTATAGCCATGTATGTGCCATGTAAACCATGACATACAAATTTATTTTTAGGAGTAAAAACATTTTGCCCAGTATACACGAAATATCCCAAATTTAATTACAAGGGTACAAGTGAGACAACAAAGAAGATAACTGTGTCCAATTAAAGGTAGAATTAACAACACAGAAAAAAATAAAAATACTCATCATATTGATCACTGCTCTTGCAGCCATGACAATATGGGTTATATCCTGCATAGGATATAACAGCCAGACAGCTTCCAAAGCTTCAGGGCACTTTCCATGTGCCCAAACTATCAGTCAGTCTAAGTTGAGCTGACTAGAAAAAGAGGTTTGGGTTGCTAAGCCCTTTAGACCTTTCCTGCCTCTAAAGATAGTGTTCCTCTGTTGGCTTTTGAGGATTGATTTTTGGCTTGTTCAGTTCCTTTGCTGGGAAGATAAGTTCCCTGTAGGGAAAAACCTTCCACATTAAAATATTTTTGTTGTTTTATTGTACCTTCTTGTTTCGGAAATAAATTTTAAGTTAGGAGTTTGTGTTTTAATGGACTGTGATAAGGCTTAACTGTATTACTAAATGGGAGTGCACTTTCTTCCTGTTAGTTTAAAAGTTGTTTAAAGCAATTGAAAACCATTTTTTTCTATGTGTAAACTGGGTTTATTTTACTTTTTGGAGTTGGCAAAGTGAGTTTACTGTATTTTTGTATGAAAAAGGTGAGTTTTAAAGACTTTAATTTTTTTACAGGTTTTTGCTGCTTGTTTTCCCCTGGAAAGAGGCAACATTTTCATCTTGACCATGGAAAAAATACTGGTCCCATGCTTGGTCCTTTTTCCAGTCACAAAAAGAAAAATTTAAGCAAACAGCCTTTGCTACTACAGCTGGCTATCAATTTGCCTCAGCTAGAGGTGGGTAACTCTACTATGGCCATACCTTGTTCCTTAGACAATTCATCTTTTACCCAAGATCCCTCTGGTGTAACACTTACAGCCACTATGGACCTGGAGATAGCCATGTCCTCTGTGGCTATTGGCGTCTCCTTAGGGGGCAATTGAGAGCCACTTTTGTTGGTCCTGGGAGAGGGAACAGGGAAGGCTTCCCCTGTTTAGTTAGAATGTTGTGTCCACTCTTGGGAAAACTGCAGCTGCCATTGAAAACACTGGTTGCCCTATTTTTCCTGTCAACTCTGGAGAATGTGTTTGCGTTGCCCTGTCTGCATTTTTTTTAACAGTCAGCCTGCTACCTCTAAAAAGGCAGGTAGAATGTATAAAGTTCCTCAGTATTTTAAGTTTTTATATGTTGTTGTTGTTGTTGTTGTGTCTTTTGGCTTTTCCTGGTTAGGGGTCGCCACAGCAGAACTCCGGTCCGCTAATGATTGGTAGTTGATTTTTACGTGCCGAGTTACCAACCCTGACGCACAGCCTTCAACGAAGGTACGCCCATTCATACATGTCTCCACGCAGAAAATGCTCTAGCTGAGAATCGAACTGGACAGCATCTTACTGTGAGGCGATAATGCTACCACAGCACCATCACCGCAGATATTTTAAGTTTTTATATGCTCTTTCCAAACCTGACCCAGCAGCTATAGCTTTAGTTAATCCTACTGCTGCTCAACATTTGGTTAATTCCAATCCTACTTTCTCTGACAAGGATTAGAAGATTATTGTCAAGTATGGGAAAAAAGTGTATGCTTCTGCAACTTTGATTTTTGGAAATACGAATTGTCAGGCACATATGTTAACGTTTATTTTGACTAATTGTAGAAGTATGACAGATGTTTTGTCTGCAATTTCTTCTTATGAGAAAAAATATGCTTTAAATAATTTAGTTTCTTCCATTGTTCAATTCATTACTCGTTGTTAACAATGGGCAGGATTCACGATGGCTTGCACGGAGTCTAAGAGTAGTGTAAGACTCCATGCAGCCATCATGTCCAACGAGCGATCCACGAACAGCCTGTAGGGGCGTGTAAGAGAGCTCCTAAAATGGCTCTTACACGGACAGGGCTTGGATATGCAAATTACCTCACTTGCAGCTATAAGGCATGCAAATGAGGTAATTTTGTGATCCAGGAAGCACAAACCTGTCCGTGTAAGAGCCGTGTTATCTGCAGAAATGTACTCAGCTGACAACTGAGTACCGTTCTGCAAATAGCACAATGGAGCCTTGTCAGCTGCAAATAAAGGTTGCATATGTTCCAGGAAGCATGCCAATGACCAAATATGTGGCCACTGGCAACGTGCCCCCATGGAAAATTAAAATAAAAATGTTTTTTGGGTTTTTTCGGTGATAAATGTAGTGCAGCGCCACGCAAACGGGCTGCGCTGTAAAAAAACAGAAAAATAAAAATTTAAAACCCACAAACGTGGGTTTTATGCAAACCATGAATTTACAATGTAAGGGAATAGCAGGCTGAAAACAACATGGCCACCGACTAGGGGTTGCTAAGGGGGGAAGCTCAGTGTAAGACATGTAACTAATCATTAGTAGGCAATCCTATGTAAATGAGTGTTAGGATAGTGAATCGCACTTTTACATAGCAAATGAGCACAATCCCTGGAGTGTAGGAGTAGGATAAGGGGGAGTAACAGAGTAAGAGATAGGTGACATCACAGGGGGTATGTATGAAAGAAATGCAGCTCAGTGGAGCAGAGTGGCATGTGAAAGCTGTCAGTCACACATCATGGAAGGAGGTGTGTCAAGAAGTAGACATAGGAAAGCCAAGAAATGGAAGGTGTACACTGTGGATAACACCAAAGTTTCTTGCTGGCCATGGATGCACGTGTGTGCACACTCAGAGGCCCGAGTAAGATAGGGTGCGCGCGTGTAAGTTCGAGTGCGCGCGTTTAAGCTGGAGTAAGCATGTAGAAGCTTGTTTAAAGACCTGTTAGCTCATTTGTGCTGGTGTACGTGCATTTAAACCTGAATAAGCAAGTTTTAGTCCATCTAAGCATGTGTGCGCGCATGTTAGCTGTTGTGAGAATGTTTGCGCTTGTTTGCGCGTCACCCCCCCCTGAGGAAACAGAAAGGAAAAAGGAAGCAGAAGAAATTGTAGGAAGCTACCAGGGAAGGAATACTAGCAGAGGTAACAGGTGAAAACAATCAGAAGCAGGCAATTACACAGGCAGAACAGTAGCCCAGCCCAGCACTTAAAACTCTGCAAACAACAGTGCAGTATGTTTCTCTCAAGAGACACTGCAACACTGGAGTAAGCTATTACAAGTGAAAACTGAAAAAGCCTCACTCAGACAAAAAATGCTAGGGGCTGCCATAGCTGTTATAAGGCGACATATGCAACATGCTGAGGGTGGTGACAATGCAAATGCTGCCAGACATCCCACAGTGAGTAGACGGAGAAGAGTGTACAGGCCCAGGGTCACCTACCAGGGGTTACATGAGCTGGAGATAGTGGAGCCCTACAGAGTGGACAGAGACCTCCTACAGCAAATTGTTGAGCTGTGCAGGCCATGCCTCACACACAGAACCAACAGAGGGGAACCCATCCCAGTGGAAACTAAGGTATGTGTTGGCCTAAGAATACTAGCAACAGGTACCTTCCAGAGACCAACTGGTGATATGATGGGGATATCACAGGCATCAGCATCCAGGGTACTGCACCAGTTCCTGGATGCCATGTCAGCACATGTCGGTGATCATGTATATTTCCCCAATTCCCGTGAGGTATTGGCCAGCAATATGCATCTCTTCCAGCAAATAGCGGAATACCCTGAGGTAGTGGGTGCAATAGACTGCACGCACATACACATCAAAGCACCAGCCGGTGAGCGGGGTAAGGTGTACTTCAACCGCAAGGGCTTCCCCTCCATCAACTGCCAGGTTGTGTGTGATGCCCAGGGCATAATACTGAATGTGTGTGCTGGCTGCCCTGGAAGCTACCATGATTCCCATATCTGGCATCTGACGCAGCTGTACCATACATTTGCCAATGGGGACATCCCACATGGTCACCTACTGGGGGATGCTGGCTATGCACTGGAGCCGTGGCTGATGACACCCATCAGAAATGCACACACACCTGAACAGGAATGCCATAATGAGGCACATGCACAAACACGTAATGTAATAGAGCGTGTGTTTGGGCTGCTCAAGTCACGGTTCCGGTGCCTGGACACATCTGGTGGAGCCTTGCAGTACTCACCAACTACATGTACCCAAATTGTCATGGTATGTGCTATGCTTCTGCGAAAACAGCTGCAGCAGGACCACCATAGGCCCGGGCCAAACAGCCCCCCACCATTGCCAAGGCCATCACAGGCAGAGCGTGACTCGGAGGAGGAACAATCTGAGCCTGCCCCAGTAGGCAGAAGGAGGTGTGCCCAGTATGCCTTGGCCTTGGCAAATAGGCAACGCATAGCACATACACTGGCTCAGTAGGAACCCTGGAAATGATACCTCTCTCTCTGACTCACACATATAGTATAAGGGATGCCTAAGTTGACACAACCTGCTTTCAAACATGTACAGGGAGTGTAGTATGTGCATCCAACATAGGCAGCCCTGCAGCACCATCTGAGGCATGATTACCATGTGTTAAGCAATGTAACACCATGTAGTATATGCAAACTTGATGACCCTGACTAACATACTACCCTCACCAAGCATGATGCCACAATATGAAGACAAGATGATCAATTACAACAATTGGCTTAAGTATTGCTGTTAGTCAAAGGGGATCCAATGCCTGTCAGCCTGGGATGACATGCTGAGCAAGACATGATGCTCCACCTGCTAGGGATGGCTTGCACCTATCACCCCTGGCCTTTTGGATACTGGCAAAGCCTGTTGTCACCCCCATAGTGCCTTGAATAGGTAAGGCTCAAAACACAAGCCCACCTCCATAGGTATCACAAGGGATAAGAAACTAGAAGTAATGCTACCCAATGCCAGAAGTCTAAACTGGAAGATGCATGCAGTCCAAACTCTCCTCAGCATGGAGAATGTTGATATCTGTGCAGTAACAGAAACCTGGTTCAAGGCTCACAAGAGCACCCTAACACTACCAGGTTACACCTCATACCATGCTTTACAGCCCCAAAACATGGAACAAACTACAAAAGGAGGGTGACTATCAATAATTGTCAAGGATAACCACACCCCCAGGTTGGTGCCACAGCAAGAAGCAGCACGGACTATCCACGGGCAAGTAACAGTGGCTAAAACTAAAAACCAGGAACCAATACCTACAGGTGAAAATGGGATGGAAGGCACAACAGCCGAAGTAGAAGTGTTGAAAAAAATCCTGTTTCGCTGCCAAAGTTCAAGTGCAATAAACCAAGGCCCATAAACGTAAAAACAGGTTTATTAAGAAACACACAATAACAACGTCGACCTAGGTTTCGTTCGTCTTAGCGAACTTCTTCAGAACAACTGAATGTGATACAAAATCCTTTAAATATCTTCCAAATCATCGTAAATAGTGCCAATTAACTTAATTGATTACACATTGACAAATTCTGAACTGTTTCTTAAAGGAAACCTAAGAAGATTAACCATCAAAATAATAATCATAAATAAAAATAATAAATAAAAGACAGCAAAAACAGCAAAAACAAATGGCAGCGAAAACAAATATACGCAAGTGGTATATCTAGCAGTTGCCTATATACTTGTACAAATTTGTAAAGTGTATGTATATATGATTTAAATGTATGTGTGTGTATGTGTCTAAAAATCTCTCTACCTAAGAATAAAACATAAGTAATTTATTGGTAGCTATGGGCTGACCTATAATACACTTGTACCTAAATAAATTAGTTAAATTAATTCATAAATAAATGAATGCATTGTGCAAATATGCTACTTAAAAATCTTATACATGTTATATGGTTAAAAATATCAACTCATATTACTGTATAAATTAACTGTGAACTGACAGTATATACACTTATACCTAAATAAAATGATTGAATAAATAAATAAATAAATAAATATATTGTGCAAATGTGCTACTTAAAAAATCTAGTAAATGTTGTATTAATTTAGTAAGGGATGTCAACACATATTACTGTGTAGGTTGTAATAAATTAATGACCCTTAATATTTTTTAACCTTAAAATGGGCTTAATACTAATGTATTCATTAAGTCCAGGGTACTGGTGAGCATTAAGAATTATCTGCATCCGCAATTCTAAAGCATCTAAATTATATTTGGTAATCTTACCCTGTGGATCTGTGTGTTGGTGTGATACTCCAAAAAACTTAAAAAAATGATTTTCACACTGATTTATGTGTCTAGCTAATGCATTAGTTAATTTTTTATTTTTAATGTCCAATAAGTGCTCTTTGACCCTGTCTCTAAAATGCCTGCTGGTTTTGCCAACATAGAACCCTTCACATTGTTGACAAACTGCAACATAAACAACATTAGTGGTGTAACAATTTATGTGCTGACTAAATTTGATGTTGTGTTTGTTTACTATCACATTTGTACCAGTATTAATCATGTGTTTACATGTTGAACACCTACCACATTTAAAATTGCCCGAAGGTTTATGTGAAACATTACTAGTATTTACATTCAGACTTTCAAATAGGTCCTTAAAAGATGTATCTTTCCTGAATACAAAAGTAACTTGCCCTTTGAATATTTCCCCCATGGTCCTGTCCGCACTGATCAGGTTCCAATTCTTATTAACAATATCCCTGATTCTCAAAGATGTATCATTAAATGTGGTAATGTACAATGGAATATTGTTACAAATATATTTCCTTAAATCAACACATTGATCTTTAGGGCCGTTAGTTGAAATCACCTCATTACTGTTCAATAAAGCTTTATAAAATCCATTACATCTCTTATTTGTCACTTCATTCGCGATATTCCTACATAAATCTTTAGGATACCCTCTGTTTAAAAATAATGAAATAATATAATCAACTTCTAGTTTGAAGTCCACCTCCTCACTAACCATCCTTGCTGCCCTCACCATCTGACCTTTTACTACGGCCTTTTTCTGATGGTGAGGGTGCCAACTATCAAAATGTAAGTAAGAATTTGAGAAGGTGGACTTCCTGTATATATTAGATATAAGCTTCCGTTTAGTTTTGTCATAAGTTAATTTAATGTCTAGGTAACTAATGCTATCCTGACTAATAACATGTGTAAAATTTAAAAACCACACACTACTATTAATATAATCTAAAAAAGTATTGAGTACTGCTCGCTCCCCTTTCCATATAATGATTAAATCATCTAAAAAACGACCGTAAAATTTGACGTTATTAATAAAAAGATCTGAGTTAAACACATAATTCAATTCCCAATATGTTAAAACAAAGTTAACAAAATTGGGTGCACACGCTGCACCCATAGCTATTCCACTGACTTGTTTGTAGTGTGCCCCCTCAAAGAATATAAAATTATTTTTCAAAACAATTTCCATGAGTTTGACTATAACATTAACTTTGTTCTGATCATATAGGTTAGTATAATACAATTGCTCCTCTAACCGTTCTAACCCACTTTCGTGGGGTATAACGGTGAAAAGGTTGCACACATCCAATGTAATAAATGTATCTCCATCATAGAATTCTACTGCCTTAATTTTGCTCAAAAAATCCCAAGAATCCTTGAGAATGTGGGAAAAATACTCAATACCTGGTTTTAAATGGAAATCTAAAAATTGACTAATAAAATGTGTCT
Source organism: Protopterus annectens (assembly GCF_019279795.1). Lineage (NCBI taxonomy): Eukaryota > Metazoa > Chordata > Ceratodontiformes > Protopteridae > Protopterus > Protopterus annectens. The sequence goes on from NC_056729.1 coordinate 1,672,641,493, forward strand.
TGCTGCGTTTACCATCCACTACAGGTCTGAATTGTAAATTGTCCAGACCTTTGTGTATTTTTGGGATGCCGAAAATTCCACTTATAACTGGATATTCATTCTGTAAGAATTGCCACTCTTGTTCATCCACCTCACCTTGGAACAGCATGTCAAATAGTGTATTATCAATTCTTTTGTATGCTATGTGTATCTCGTTCCTACTTACTTGCCTGTAGGTGTCTCCCTCTAACATAGCATTCATGTAAGAAACATAATCTTCATGATCAACTATAACTATTCCGCTGCCCTTATCGGGTTTCATGATTCTAATATTTTTGGTCGATAATATCCTGTTTAAAATAACTTCTTCTTCTTCTGTTAAATTCATATTCTTGTTACTTTTCCTGTTGTAATTAATGAAAGCATCCCTGAAATCATTTTCAGTTGCTTTTTCAAAAAACGCAACCTTTTCATGCATAGGTGGGTTGTAAATGCTGGGCTTAGATAGTTTGTTTGCACCAGTCTCAGTACTATCCCAGGTGTTACTCTGATACAATACCTTTAAGTTCAATTTCCGAGTAAATAGTTTCAAATCTAATATTGTGTTAACCAGATTCCCATTCTACACGGTACAAAACTAAAGCCTTTTGAAAACAGATCGACACATTCATTGTCAAAAGCCTGATTAGTATAGTTATATAATTTAAAATCCCCCTTAGTGTTTGTCACAATTTTAGGTTTAAAAAATAACCTACACTCCTTATCTTGTACAAGTTGACCTATTAAATTTTCGTGTAAACCACCATTGTCCACACATAACATATCTTCATGATTGTAAATTGTAACAGCATTGTTGCTGACATTTAAATTATCAGTGTCAGCATAACCCAATAGTTCATCATATGCATATGTTGATAAATCACATAATGTGTCATTACTGACTATACATACTCTACTAGAAGCACTGTCTGTAACACATACATTTGTATTATCAATATCACTTGTATTAAAAATAATAACATTTTCTTCTATTTGTTGTTGCCCTTCATGTTCTTTTGAAGTCAAACTAATCCTTGAATTAATCGTGTCCATGTTAACTAGTTCACACACATGTTCAGCATAAATGTCTAAGTCATTATTTTGTGGGCTATTGGCGTCACTTAAATGCCGCTGGCCAGTATCAGTACATGAGAATATAACACTTGTTGCGTCGCAACTGTCCACGTAATGTGAACAGATAGTACTGTAATCACTGTCCGTACAGACTTGCAAAATTTCTGATGTACCATGAAAAGAAGTACTGTTCATCTCCGCAATATGTGTATGAACATCTTGTGAGCAGTCTGGTACAATTAAAGTTACTCCATCACTATTGGGCATCAAATTACCCGTTTGCTTTCCACTTAAGGACAAAATCTTGTTGTTGTATGATAAGGGTAAAAATGCTTACCAAGTACCTCCAAATGTTGGACGCCACTTACTTTTCACCCCGTTTTTGTTGTTGTTGGAAATTGACTTTCTTATTTTTGTCGTAGTCTCTTTTGGGTCTTGTCCCTGTATGCTCAAAATCCTCGTCATCTTCAAATTGGTATTGCCCCCTTAGCCGTTAGATCTTCTGGGTCCTTCTCCTTCTCCCGGACTACCCTGTTGCGATACCTGTCGACTTCCGACTGAAGAGGGAAGTGATGTCATCCAATACGTCCATACGGTTACCACCTCCATCCGACCTACCATCGTTGTAACCACGTTGGGTAGGTTTTGATTTGGGATATACCAAACCCGATGAATACACCTTCATGTCCCTTTTAATTTTGTTTTGTTTTTTGTCGTAGATAATGTTACAGCTGTGTTCTACCGCTTTGATGATATTGACATAGTTGGTGTAATAATGGTCGAAGAGAAGATCCTGACTAATATAATTATTTAGGGTGTCCAATTCTGACATAAGTATCTCAATCTTTTGTCGCTAGGCAATCATAATTTCCATGAGAGCTAAGCCTGTTTTGTTAAATAGTTCATGCAAATCATTGAGCATGTCCGGATCATGCTCACTACCGTTGGGGTATCTCCACAGTCTTAACCCTTTGGGTACTAACCCCAATTCGATGTTTTTTCTTAAGTACCCATTCTCCATTTGTGTTCTTTTAAGTTTGAACATTTTAACTTCAAAAGAACGTAGCCATTCTCTCATATTCCCCTCTATGATTTGGTTGGAATTACTCATGGGAGTATGCTTAGTGTTGAATAAGTATTGATTTGTTTTCCATGTGTCAACACAGGCCAATTCAGCTTGCTCCCTTCGTGGCATCCTGTCACCTTGCTGTCTATTAGTACTGCTAACATTGTGACCAGATACTGGGTTCGCTGATACAGGTGTTGGTTGAGTAAGCGAATTACTCATGGGAGTATGCTTAGTGTTGAATAAGTATTGATTTGTTTCCATACCAACATTGTGTCAGTTACTTCACTGTAAACATTCGTTCATTAAGTACTGTTAACACAGACAGATATTCGAATTAGACATGAGTTGGTGGATTAAGTTGCAATTTCACAACCGTTCATCTTTACCGCCTTAATCTTCACCGCCGCCTTTCATCGCTAATGCTAAAACCAGGAACCAATACCTACAGGTGAAAATGGGATGGAAGGTGAAAAAATCCTGTTTAAGCTGCCAAAGTTCAAGTACAATCCAAGGTCCGTAAACGAAAACAGGTTTATTAAGAAACACACAATAACGTCGATCTGCTTGGTTTTACGAACTTCTTCAGAACACCGAATGTGACAAAATCCTTTAAATATCTTCAAATCATAAATATGCCAATTAACTTAATTGATTACACGACAAATTCTGAACTGTTTCTTAAAGCGAAACCTAAGAAGATTAACCATCAAAATAATAATCATAAAAAAATAATAAATAAAAGACAGCAAACAGCAATGCTCATAGGTATATCAGCGAAAGATTGCCTATATAAATTTGTAAAAGCGTATATATATGATTTAAATGTATGTGTGTATGTATCTAAAAATCTCTCTACCTAAGAATAAAACATAAATAATTTGTTGGTAGCTATGGGCTGACCTATAATACACTTGTACCTAAATAAATTAATTAAATTAATTTATAAATAACGAATGAATTGACAAATATGCTGCTTAAAAATCTTATACATGTTATATGGTTAAAAATATCAACTCATATTACTGTATAAATTAACTGTGAACTGACAGTATATACACTTATACCTAAATAAAATGATTGAATAAATAAATAAATAAATAAATATATTGTGCAAATGTGCTATTTAAAAAATCTAATATGTGTTGACATCCCTTACTAAATTAATACATTTACTAGATTTTTTAAGTAGCACATTTGCACAATATATTTATTTATTTATTTATGTATTTATTTATTTATTCAATCATTTTATTTAGGTATAAGTGTATATACTGTCAGTTCACAGTTAATTTATACAGTAATATGAGTTGATATTTTTAACCATATAACATGTATAAGATTTTTAAGTAGCATATTTGCACAATGCATTCATTTATTTATGAATTAATTTAACTAATTTATTTAGGTACAAGTGTATTATAGGTCAGCCCATAGCTACCAATAAATTACTTATGTTTTATTCTTAGGTAGAGAGATTTTTAGACACATACACACACATACATTTAAATCATATATACATACACTTTACAAATTTGTACAAGTATATAGGCAACTGCTAGATATACCACTTGCGTATATTTGTTTTCGCTGCCATTTGTTTTTGCTGTTTTTGCTGTCTTTTATTTATTATTTTTATTTATGATTATTATTTTGATGGTTAATCTTCTTAGGTTTCCTTTAAGAAACAGTTCAGAATTTGTCAATGTGTAATCAATTAAGTTAATTGGCACTATTTACGATGATTTGGAAGATATTTAAAGGATTTTGTATCACATTCAGTTGTTCTGAAGAAGTTCGCTACATCTAATCTAAACCTAGGTCGACGTTGTTATTGTGTGTTTCTTAATAAACCTGTTTTTACGTTTATGGACCTTGGATTATTGTACTTGAACTTTGGCAGCGAAACAGGATTTTTTTCAACACTTCTACTTCGGCTGTTGTGCCTTCCATCCCATTTTCACCTGTAGGTATTGGTTCCTGGTTTTTAGTATATTAGCGATGGAGGAAGAAGGCGGAGCGGTAGATGTGGGGGTGCTGCTAAAAGAGATGAACGAGCAGTTGAAATTGCATACAGCATTAATCCACCAACTCATGTCTAATTCTCATGCCAACACGGAACCTACTGACAGTTTAGGGTTGCCGCTTACTCAACCAACACCTGTATCAGCGAACCCAGTATCTGGTCACAATGTTAGCAGTACTAATAGACAGCAAGGTGACAGGATGCCACGAAGGGAGCAAGCTGAATTGGCCTGTGTTGACACATGGAAAACAAATCAATACTTATTCAACACTAAGCATACTCCCATGAGTAATTCCAACCAAATCATAGAGGGGAATATGAGAGAATGGCTACGTTCTTTTGAAGTTAAAATGTTCAAACTTAAAAGAACACAAATGGAGAATGGGTACTTAAGAAAAAACATCGAATTGGGGTTAGTACCCAAAGGGTTAAGACTGTGGAGATACCCCAACGGTAGTGAGCATGATCCGGACATGCTCAATGATTTGCATGAACTATTTAACAAAACAGGCTTAGCTCTCATGGAAATTATGATTACTTACAACGACAAAAAGATTGAGATACTTATGTCAGAATTGGACACCCTAAATAATTATATTAGTCAGGATCTTCTCTTCGACCATTATTACACCAACTATGTCAATATCATCAAAGAGGTAGAACACAGCTGTAACATTATCTACGACAAAAAACAAAACAAAATTAAAAGGGACATGAAGGTGTATTCATCGGGTTTGGTATATCCCAAATCAAAACCTACCCAACGTGGTTACAACGATGGTAGGTCGGATGGAGGTGGTAACCGTATGGACGTATTGGATGACATCACTTCCCCTCTTCAGTCGGAAGTCGACAGGTATCGGCAACAGGGTAGTCCGGGAGAAGGAGAAGGACCCAGAAGATCTAAACGGCTAAGGGGGCAATACCAATTTGAAGATGACGAGGATTTTGAGCATACAGGGACAAGATCCAAAAGAGACTACGACAAAAATAAGAAAGTCAATTTCCAACAACAACAAAAAAACACGTGGGGGGTGCGCAAGTAGCCGCTGGCGTCCAACATTTGGAGGTACTTGGTAAGCATTTTTTACCCTTATCATACAACAACAAGAATTTGTCCTTAAGTGGAAAGCAAACGGGTAATTTGATGCCCAATAGTGATGGAGTAACTTTAATTGTACCAGACTGCTCACAAAATGTTTATACACACATTGCGGAGATGAACAGTATTTCTTTTTACGGTACATCAGAAGTTTTGCAAGTCTGTACGGATAGTGATTATAGTACTATCCGTTCACATTACGTGGACAGTAGCAACGCAACAAGTGTTTTATTCTCATGTACTGATACTGGCCAGCGGCTATTAAGTGACGTCAATAGCTTACAAAATAATGACTTAGATATTTATGCTGAATATGCGTGTGAACTAGTTAACATGGACACCATTAATTCAAGGATTAGTTTGATTTCAAAAGAACATGAAGGGCAACAACAAATAGAAGAAAATGTTATTATTTTAAATACAAGTGATATTGATAATACAAATGTATGTGTTACAGACAGTGCTTCTAGTAGAGTATGTACAGTCAGTGATGACACATTATGTGATTTATCAACATATGCATATGATGGACTATTGGATTATGCTGACACTGATAATTTAAATGTCAGCAACAATGCTGTTACAATTTACAATCATGAAGATATGTTATGTGTGGACAATGGTGGTTTACACGAAAATTTAATAGGTCAACTTGTACAAGATAAGGAGTGTAGGTTATTTTTTAAACCTAAAATTGTGACAAACACTAAGGGGGATTTTAAATTATATAACTATACTAATCAGGCTTTTGACAATGAATGTGTCGATCTGTTTTCAAAAGGCTTTAGTTTTGTACCGTGTAGAATGGGGAATCTGGTTAACACAATATTAGATTTGAAACTATTTACTCGGAAATTGAACTTAAAGGTATTGTATCAGAGTAACACCTGGGATAGTACTGAGACTGGTGCAAACAAACTATCTAAGCCCAGCATTTACAACCCACCTATGCATGAAAAGGTTGCGTTTTTTGAAAAAGCAACTGAAAATGATTTCAGGGATGCTTTCATTAATTACAACAGGAAAAGTAACAAGAATATGAATTTAACAGAAGAAGAAGAAGTTATTTTAAACAGGATATTATCGACCAAAAATATTAGAATCATGAAACCCGATAAGGGCAGCGGAATAGTTATAGTGGATCATGAAGATTATGTTTCCTACATGAATGCTATGTTAGAGGGAGACACCTACAGGCAAGTAAGTAGGAACGAGATACACATAGCATACAAAAGAATTGATAATACACTATTTGATATGCTGTTCCAAGGTGAGGTGGATGAACAAGAGTGGCAATTCTTACAGAATGAATATCCAGTTATAAGTGGAATTTTTGGCATCCCCAAAATACATAAAGGTCTGGACAACTTACAATTCAGACCCATAGTGGATGGAAAACGCAGCAAGACACATTTTATTAGTCAATTTTTAGATTTTCATTTAAAACCAGGTATAGAGCATTTTTCCCACATTCTCAAGGATTCTTGGGATTTTTTGAGCAAAATTAAGGCAGTAGAATTCTATGATGGAGATACATTTATTACATTGGATGTGTGCAACCTTTTCACCGTTATACCCCACGAAAGTGGGTTAGAACGGTTAGAGGAGCAATTGTATTATACTAACCTATATGATCAGAACAAAGTTAATGTTATAGTCAAACTCATGGAAATTGTTTTGAAAAATAATTTTATATTCTTTGAGGGGGCACACTACAAACAAGTCAGTGGAATAGCTATGGGTGCAGCGTGTGCACCCAATTTTGCTAACTTTGTTTTAACATATTGGGAATTGAATTATGTGTTTAACTCAGATCTTTTTATTAATAACGTCAAATTTTACGGTCGTTTTTTAGATGATTTAATCATTATATGGAAAGGGGAGCGAGCAGTACTCAATACTTTTTTAGATTATATTAATAGTAGTGTGTGGTTTTTAAATTTTACACATGTTATTAGTCAGGATAGCATTAGTTACCTAGACATTAAATTAACTTATGACAAAACTAAACGGAAGCTTATATCTAATATATACAGGAAGTCCACCTTCTCAAATTCTTACTTACATTTTGATAGTTGGCACCCTCACCATCAGAAAAAGGCCGTAGTAAAAGGTCAGATGGTGAGGGCAGCAAGGATGGTTAGTGAGGAGGTGGACTTCAAACTAGAAGTTGATTATATTATTTCATTATTTTTAAACAGAGGGTATCCTAAAGATTTATGTAGGAATATCGCGAATGAAGTGACAAATAAGAGATGTAATGGATTTTATAAAGCTTTATTGAACAGTAATGAGGTGATTTCAACTAACGGCCCTAAAGATCAATGTGTTGATTTAAGGAAATATATTTGTAACAATATTCCATTGTACATTACCACATTTAATGATACATCTTTGAGAATCAGGGATATTGTTAATAAGAATTGGAACCTGATCAGTGCGGACAGGACCATGGGGGAAATATTCAAAGGGCAAGTTACTTTTGTATTCAGGAAAGATACATCTTTTAAGGACCTATTTGAAAGTCTAAATGTAAATACTAGTAATGTTTCACATAAACCTTCGGGCAATTTTAAATGTGGTAGGTGTTCAACATGTAAACACATGATAAATACTGGTACAAATGTGACAGTAAACAAACATAACATCAAAGTTAGTCAGCACATAAATTGTTACACCACTAATGTTGTTTATGTAGCAGTTTGTCAACAATGTGAAGGGTTCTATGTTGGCAAAACCAGCAGGCATTTTAGAGACAGGGTCAAAGAGCACTTATTGGACATTAAAAATAAAAAATCAACGAATGCATTAGCTAGACACATAAATCAATATGAAAATCATTTTTTTAAGTTTTTTGGAGTATCACATCAACACACAGATCCACAGGGTAAGATTACCAAATACAATTTAGATGTTTTAGAATTGCGGATGCAGATAATTCTTAATGCTCACCAGTACCCTGGACTTAATGAATACATTAGTATTAAGCCCATTTTAAGGTTAAAAAATATTAAGGGTCATTAATTTATTACAACCCACACAGTAATATGTGTTGACATCCCTTACTAAATTAATACAACATTTACTAGATTTTTTAAGTAGCACATTTGCACAATATATTTATTTATTTATTTATTTATTCAATCATTTTATTTAGGTATAAGTGTATATACTGTCAGTTTACAGTTAATACAGTAATATGTGTTGATATTTTTAACCATATAATATGTATAAGATTTTTTAAGTAGCATATTTGCACAATGTATTCATTTATTTATAAATTAATTTAATTAATTTATTTAGGTACAAGTGTATTATAGGTCAGCCCATAGCTACCAACAAATTATTTATGTTTTATTCTTAGGTAGAGAGATTTTTAGATACATACACACACATACATTTAATCATATATACATACACTTTATAAATTTGTACAAGTATATAGGCAACTGCTAGACATACCACTTATGATATTTGTTTTCGCTGCCATTTGTTTTTGCTGTTTTTGCTGTCTTTTATTTATTATTTTTATTTATGATTATTATTTTGATGGTTAATCTTCTTAGGTTTCCTTTAAGAAACAGTTCAGAATTTGTCAATGTGTAATCAATTAAGTTAATTGGCACTATTTACGATGATTTGGAAGATATTTAAAGGATTTTGTATCACATTCAGTTGTTCTGAAGAAGTTCGCTAAGACGAACGAAACCTAGGTCGACGTTGTTATTGTGTGTTTCTTAATAAACCTGTTTTTACGTTTATGGACCGTGGATTATTGTACTTGAACTTTGGCAGCGAAACAGGATTTTTTTCAACACTTCTACTTCGGCTGTTGTGCCTTCCATCCCATTTTCAACAGTGGCTAAAACTGCCTCCCAGTTTGTGGCCTGCTACAGACCACCCTACTAAATCCAAGAACCGCACTTGGCCTACATGAGAACACATGAAAATATGAAGGTCTCTCCAAACAACATTATATTGGGTGACTGCAACTACCCAAACATAGACTGGGAGCATTATTCTAGCTCCAACACCCTAGGGCAAAGGTTCCTAGAATTCATAAACCAAAATGCTATGGAACAACTTACCACTTCCACAAGAGGGGTAAGCATACTGGACGTGATAATCACCAACATGGGGACTCTATGCACAAGACGAGAAGTGTATCCCTCACTGGTAAGATCAGACCATAGAGTAATCTCACTGGATATTCACATCCTGACCCCAGTCCCTGGCCAGAAAACCACAGTGAAAAACATGTGTAAGGCAAATTTTACACTCCTCCAAACTGAAGTGGAATCCATTAAAGCCCTTGTGCCTGTGGAAAATATGGCCCAGACCTCAGAACCCTTTATAAATGCATTCTATGAACACCTTCAGGACTGCATGGATTATGCAATCCCAAATAAAACCAAGACCCAATCCTCCAAATGCAGGCATCCGGACTGGTGGACCCCAGCCATTACCAAACCATGCAAGAGAAGGAGGAAGCTACTACATGATAGAGCAAAACCCAAAAAGAGAAGTAATCTCTGATCAGTATTATGACAAAAAACTATGGCCACACATAAAATCCTCTAAGGCCAGCTACAAGATAAAAATTGCACAGGACACTAAGGACAATCATAAGGCTTTCTTAACTGATGGTAGGAACCTAGGTGGGAATTCACAGATATGCTCAGAATTAGTCCAAAATGACAAACAATACACCAAACCCACACACATTGCCAACATCCAACCTGACAGGTTCAGGGCAAAATCCACCAAAAGGCAAAATATCTATCCCAGCAGAGTGCTGTCCCCCTGACATTGCAGATGCTCAGGTAACAGCCAGCGTCTCCAAAGCAAAACACACAGCATCAATGGGACCAGATGGTGTCCTGGGCTGTGTCCAACATGAACTCCAAGAAGAATTAAATACCAAATAAAACTACTGCTCAATCTCAGCCTTACCACAGGATATGTGGTAAGGCTGACCATGTGACCTTTAAACAACTTAGAAATGAAACAAAGAAACTGATAGTCACTGATAAAAGAAATTACTACTCAAAAGTCCAATACGCACAACATCAAAACCCCCAAAAATTCTGGAGAAGTATCAACAAATTACTGCACCCAGGTAACTCCAAAATACCTACACCCTCAAACCTCACTCAGACTCCCCCAATTCAAATTGCTGATGTATTTAACTCATTTTTCAAAGATACTGTTACTTCCCTAGCTTCATCCTTATCCCCACCATCCACGCAAGCACCCAACTCCCTAAACAATAATCCCCCTCATTTAAACTTCAACCAGTCTCAACAGATCTCATTCATAAATTACTTACCAAGCTAAAACCTTGTACCCCTTCAGCTGACCTCATTCCAGCCGAATACCTACAGATTGCAGCCAAACCACTAGCCTTCCCTGTCTCTATTTTAATCAATCGTACCGTAACAGAAGGCTGTATCCCAATCCTTTGGAAAGTCTCTCATATCATCCCATTACATAAGGGTGGCAACTTAAATGACCTCTCTAACTTCCGTCTCATAGCCTTACTTTCCCCTTTAGCAAAAATCATGGAAAGATGTATACATAGGCAATTACTTAATCACCGCCTCCAAAACAATCTCCTAGCAGACAGTCAACATGGTTTTAGACCTCATCACAGTACTACTACTGCGCTCTTGTCTTTCACTGACCATATTAATAGAAATCGGAATAACAACTTACTGTCCTCTGCTCTATTCTTAGACCTCTCTAAAGCCTTTGATATGGTCAACCACACTCTCTTACTTAGCATCTTGAAATCTCTTGCTTTTGACTCTCAGGCTATCCAGTGGTTCTATTCCTACTTAAATAATAGACAACAAGCAGTACTATGAGAAAATCACTTATCATCTCTTCTTCCTATCAAACTAGGTGTACCACAAGGCTCAATACTTGGACCTCTCCTCTTTTCTATTTTCATAAACAACCTAGATAAGTCCCTTCCTCAATCAATCTGTATTCAATATGCCGATGATTCAACACTCATATGCTCTGCTTCTTCCATAAATGACCTTCAAAATATCACTCAAAAAGCTTTCACAGCAGCCGAAAACTGGTTCCAACAATATTGCCTCTTACTGAATCCAAAAAGACTAAACTATTACTATTCACTCCATCACATAAGTCATCCTCTCTCCTTCAATATATCCTCTAACAATGGCACCATAATATCCCCTGATCCTAACATCAAACTTCTTGGTGGCACAATAGACCACAACCTCAACTTTGAATCCCATATTAACTTAACTATCAAATCAATCAATAGAAAACTTGGATCTCTCTACAGACTTAAACCCTTCCTCACTCCTCAGCCAGAAGTACTTTAGCACAAACCCACCTACTCACCCTATTTTATGCCTCTCCAATCTATACAAACCTAACTAAAAGTAACCTCAACAAACTAGAAACAGCTTACCATAACATAGCTAGATTTGCAACAGGAGCCCCATTTCGTACCCACCATTGCTCTAATCTCAAACAGCTAGGCTGGCTAGAATTACAAAATCATATACGACTTCTGCAACTGACCGTTACCCACAAAATCTTTCATCAGCCCACTAATACCACTATACTCTGTTCCCTTATTACCCCATATAAAAACATCTCTTCCCTACGCTCTGCTACCAAACTACTAGCTGCCTCCAACAAATCCAACAACAAAGCTGGGGATGGTCTGTTCTCCAACTGTACTGCACCCATCTGGAACAAACTGCCAAGTGAACTTATGTCTATTACCTCTTTACCTACTTTCAAGAAGCATATAAAATCATGGCTTTACTCCCAGTGGCTCTGCCCTTGTTCTAACCATGACTAATCCTTTTTTGTCCATGCCTTTTCCTTTCTCCTGCTATCTATAACACGATATTCTCTTACTGTTTCTTTACTTCACTTTTAATCCTGGATTCTCAATACCACTACGATGGATGGATGTTTAAAAGAAGAATCTAATGTACGTTTTCCTGTTGATGCTACTAGTGATTTTAGACTTTTATGAAAATGTTATGTACTACAGTCTGTCTTTAAATACACCCTCTGTACAACTATGTTTGTAAAATTATGTCTTACTGTGGAGCTTTTCTCCCCGGGCCTCTACTGAAAATGGACATTAATCCAGCTAGACTAGCCCGGTCAACAAATCTAAAATAAAATAAATAAATAAAAAAATAAATATGTACCCAAAGAGCAGTGTACAGCAACAGTGGTCCCTCTCCACAAAGGTGGTGACTGAATGGATACTGCAAACTATCACCCCAGAATCCTGACTAGCTTGGTCTGCAAAGCTATGGAAAGGATCATCATGGAACTCAGAAATAAAGATATTGGGGGCCTACAGACACTGGACCCTACCCAGTGTGGCTTTCTTAAGGGCAGATCCTGCCCCTTAAACCTGGTTGAGTCATTTGCAACAGTCACCAAGGCCATTGATGAGGGGAAGGTGGTCCACACAGCCTATCTGGACCTTGCAAAAGCCTTCCATACAATACCCCACTTGTTCATTATAGATAAGCTCACCAGCTTAAATATAAACCCCTATGTCAGTAGATGGGTTTCAAACCAGCTCAAGGACAGAACTGACATGGTCAGAAATGCTGCAGCCATGTCAGACTCCAAACCAGCTACAACTGGCATCCCACAAGGCTCAGTCCTGGGACCTCCCATGTGTGGTATATATTTCTCAAAGGTACAGGCCAACATGGCAGGACTGTGTCTGAACAAGTTTGCAGATGACTACAAACTGGGCGCCATATCTGACCCTCCAGCTTTCACAAGCATCCTACAAAAGGGCCTCATAGAAACAGACAACTGGTGCCAGAGCCATGTCATCAAGCTAAATGCAGAAAAGTGTATAGTCATCCCCTTTGGAAAAACAGTAAGTGCCCACCAATTACCACATAGGTGTTAACCCATTAAGTACTTTAGAAGTAATAAGAGACCTGGGGACACAAGTTTATAGAAATCTTGCATTTGACAACCATGTGGCCGTAGTGGTTAGAGAAACATTTCATATACCCACCTAATCATGAAGGTATTCACATCTAGATCAGGGGAGGTCATCGTGCCTCTTCAGTCATCCTTCATCAGGCTCACAATTGAGTGCAATGGCCCTTGTGGGATGTACCTTAGCAGACACCTCCAGCAACTGGAAAGACCCAAAAGTGCCTCACCAGGAAGATCAAAGGGCTGTAACAGATGCCATGTGTTGCCTGATTAAACAAACTGCAGCTCCACACAGTGGCATACTGCCTGCCCAGAGGTGATCTGTGCCTGATGTATAAAGACATGTCCAAGCTGGAATCAATGCACATGCTGCACCTTGTAAAATCTGAATGCCAGTGAGCTATGCACATGAGAGACCTGAACCTCATCACTGACATAAATAGGACATGCTGTAGTGATTGATCCATAACCCAGAAGCTCCCTCCACTCTTGAGTAAACTCCAAGTCCAGGTTAGCCAGAGAGTCCCTCATTGACTCTCTTCAAGAGGAATCTTGCTGAGTGGATGGGAGATTGTAGGTTTACCCTGGGTATCACTTTTATGTCACGGTTAAACAGAAGCACAGTATACTAACCTTGAAAAATGTCATGGCAAACTCCAGTTAAAATGTATGTTGAAGGACAAACACACTCTCTGACTAGGATTAGAAATGGCCTAGGGCACATAGCCTAGTGTTTCTCAATATCCACTCCAGTTGCGGAATACACTACTAATGTTGGACAAGCCTGGTTTAAGTAGGCCATAGCTGAACAAAATGCAACATTGTCATATTTGCACAACTGGCCCTTAACCAGTCTGGTGTGCTCAGTATGAATATTTAAAGCAGTGATGGGACTGAAACCCAGGATACTGTCCACCACAGTGAAAGGACTGAACCAGTACACTATACAATATTACAGTGTTTGGTCAGTATGAAAGAATGTTGACAAGTGTATGCAGACCATCCCATGGAAACCCTGCAGGCACAGCATAATCCCTGTTGGGTTCAGACACAATGCAGTTGGGCAGTAAGAACACAACATGACCTCCAACACACAACTATAAATGTCAAATATTGTTCAAGTTCACACACAACCACAAATGTGGTGGACCTCAGATCTCAACATATGGAAAGGTCACACTGGGCATGCTCACACACTTTGATAAATGAGACATATGTCAGGCAACAAACCATGGAAAGCCTGAACTGGGCATGCTCACACACTTAGGGCATGTCTCAGTATAGCAGTTGGCCACACATATCTGGTATTTGTATGTGTTAAGCCAGGAACCTACCAAAATACAGCAATCTGCCCAGTGCACACAGTTAAATGACAACAGAGACATAAGTAATATAGTGGAACCTTCTCATATTCAAACATCTTACACAGATACACAAGTTGTTCATAGAAACAGGGAAAGCTATGGCAATAAAGACCTGCAAACAGTTTCTCTGCAACAAATATTGTGCATCTGAAACATAAACATATGGGTGTAGAGGTTAATACTAGGCTGTTTGCCCTAAGGAATACATAAGCCTAGCCAGAGTGTATTTGGCGTCTGCCTCCCCAGTACAGTAGCCTACTGTGCCTCTGTAAAGTAGGTCACAGAAGGCACCATTTAAGGTTAGTGTGCTGTGCCTCCGTCAAGCAGGGACACAGTAGAGATCCCAGGGGTTGAATTTGCAATGTCACATCCATGTGGCTGGAGTTTGCTGGAAGAGGGTTGGTGAGGGGCTATGTCTAACATTAATTGGGATTCAATTCCAGACTGAGGGGAGCCTTATCTGCAGTGTCTGGACAATTTCACTGTCAAAACTTGCAAGTGATGATTGTGAGGGATTGAAGTGTCTTGCCAATACTGTTCAGAGATGTCCTCCCTCTGTGGGATATTGCTCTGTAATGTAGTAGCTCCCTCCTTCTGTTGTACAGCTTATATATGGCTGGTGTAAACCAGACAGGTCTCCTGTTGTGGAGGAGTCTTGGTTTTATTTGGGATAGCATGATCAATGCAAACCTTCCAGATGCTCATAGAATGCATTTGTAAAGGATTCTGCAGATTGGGCTGTATAATCCTCCAGCATGGGGCCTTTGAAGTATTCCACCCCAGTCTTCTCAAGTGCAAAGTCTGCTTTTGAGAAATACTTTGTTTGCAGTGATTTCCTTGCCTGGGGGTGGGGATGGGATATGGACGTCCAGGGAAGGTTGGTTATGGTCAGATATTAACAACGGTGGTCTACCTCTGGTGTGGAACATAGAGTCCCCATGTTGCTGATGGTCAGGTCCAATATGGATTCCCCCTTGTGGCTGTGGTGACTGGTTCTGCCATAGCACATGGATTCACAAATTGTACTGGCTGTAGGGTGATGTTGTTGAGGCCTGAGTAGCTCCCCCACTCAATATTCCTGTACCTGAAGTTAACCACTGTAATGGTGTATGTGAACACCTTCATATCCTACACTGTTCCCAGGGAAGCCAAGTGTGGTTCCTGGATATGGGAGGGGTTGTCTGAACTACACACCAAACCAAAAGTCAGTTTTGCACAATGCTAGTTGTATATGTATGGCCTGTCATGCTTAGTGCAGTGGTAACAACCGAGAGGTGTGTGTATCTGTGATGTATATGGATACACCCCCTGGTTGTGTTGTGTGTTACAAGTCCTGTGGTCACAAAGCATGGTATAAAACATAACCTGTCAGTGCTGATGTGCATATGTGACCCTGAAGTAGGCGTCTGTTAATGCATATATATTCTATCCTCCATACTGAGGGATAGTAATAGATGTACATACCTCTTTCTAAATAATGATGTCAGCACCCTATAAATACTGCAGGAGAAAAAACACCAGCTAGTAGTTTGAATAGTGCGCTTCGCTAATGCGTCTCTCTCAAGTGTCATAACTTAAGCAGGTAGGGGTTTGAATCCTGCAAATGCTCAGTTTGTGTGTGTTTGGGGGCAGGGTGCGTGCAATTCTCTTTGAAAGAAATGGACCTTTTGGCAACTGGAATAACACACTACATGATGTACATTCCTCTTTGTAAAGACTGATGATGTCAGCACCCTATAAGTATAGCAGGAGAAAGCACACCACCCAGTAATTCGAGTAGCGCGCTCTGTTAATGCGTCTTTCTCAAGTGTCATAACATAGTTAGGTAGGGATTTGAATCCTGTGAATGCTCATTGTGTGTTTGGGGGTGGGGGGCAGAAATGGACCTTTTGGCAACTGGAATAACACACTACATGATGTACATTCCTCTTTGTAAAGACTGATGATGTCAGCACCCTATAAGTATAGCAGGAGAAGGAAAACCATCCAGTAATTCGAATAGCGTACTCCGCTAATGCTTCTCTCTCAAGTGTCATACCATAGTCAGGTAGGGGTTTGAATCCTACAAATGCTCAGTGTGTGTGTGTTTGGGGGCATGGTGTGTGCAATTTTCTTTGAAAGAAATGGACCTTTTGGCAACTGGAATAACACACTACATGATGTACATTCCTCTTTGTAAAGACTGATGATGTCAGCACCCTATAAGTATAGCAGGAGAAGGGAACCCACCCAGTAATGCGAATAGCGCGCTCCGCTTATGCGTCTTTCTCAAGTGTCATAATATAGTTAGGTTGGGGTTTGAATCCTGCACATGCTCAGTGTGTTTGGGGGAGGGGAGCAGGGTGTGTGCAATTCTCTTTGAAAGAAATGGACCTTTTGGCAACTGGAAAAACACACTACATGATGTACATTCCTCTTTGTAAAGACTGATGATGTCAGCACCCTATAAGTATAGCAGGAGAAGAGAAACCACCCAGTAATGTGAATAGCACACTCTGCTAATGTGTCTCTCTTCAGTGTCATAACATAATTAGGTAGGGGTTTGAATCCTACAAATACCATGTGTGCTTTTGTCACACAGTTTGTCAATGTGTGGTGGGTGTTGCTTTTATTAGGGTATGACATATATTTATAACAGTAATTTCAATGCACACATCAGGTATGTGTGTGCCACATAGAGATATGTACCTGTGACCTTAAATAGTTCCTATGTGTGAAGTCTGCCTCATGTGAATACAGTTGTTACCTGTGCCAGCATGTCCTGCAGATTCCCAGACTGTACGCCATACATGTGTGTTGTTGACAATGCAGGCAAGTGCAGTGATCCGTGTCCCAGGCCAACTGGATGACACACACTCATGAAGGCTGTGATGTATTAATGTGGGTGAGGGTTCATGTCTGGGTTATATGTCACACATGTTATAACACAGCAAAGTCTGTGAGTAATGGACATCCAGTGTAGGTGTATGGCAACTGTTGCTGATATGCATAAAGACACCTTCTTGCTTAGGCGATACACCAAGGGACTGTACAATACCTTTGGAAATGTGAATATCACAGGATAGACAAGAAAACACTTGTCCATATATACACACCATTACCCGTTCTACATGATGGGTGCTGCCACCTACATGGTACTACTGGAATACTATGTTAAGTACATGCTGATGACAAAGTTACAGTTGCTTTACAGTAATAGAGCATGGCTTGGACAACAGGTATCCATCTGTATGATACCCATGTGGTGGTCATGTGTGTCATGTGCAGAATGCATTGTAGGCCACTGTAAACACTTCCAGTCATGGATTAACATATCACTAGTGTGTTGGCATGTACGTGAGACTGCTATATGCCAAACAGCATTCTTCACAGGGATGTGTGTGTGGCTCAGTAAGAATGGCTACTGGTATAGTGTAATACTGCAGGGATATCACTGACACTGGGTTTCCTACATCTGCGTATCAGTTGAGGATACATTATGTACTAGGTTCATACTAGGCTATCTGCCCTAGGGCAGTTATAAACTTATCCAGACTGTGTTTGTCTTTTGACACCCATGTTAAATGAATTTTGATATGGCCTTTTTCCAGGTTAGTATGCTCAGCCTCTGTGTAACAGTGACACAGAAGTGATACCTGGGGTAAACCTACAATCTCCCATCCAGTCAGCAACATTCCTCTTGCAGAGAGTCATTAAGGGACTCTGCCTAACCTGGATTGTGATTTTATTCCAGAGTGAAGGGAGCCTCTGGGTTATGAATCTGTCCCTCCAGCATGTCCTATTTATGTAAGTGCTGAGGTGCAAGTGTCAAGAGCACATACCTCCATGGGATTTGGATTTTCTGAGGTGCAGCATGTCCATTAATTCCAGGTTGGACATGGTTCTATATGTCAGGCATCTGTTTGAGCCCTTTGATCCCCTTGGTGATGTACTCTTGTGGACTTTCCAGTTGCTGCAGGTCAGGTGTCTGGTAAGGTACACCACAAAAGGGGCATTGTACTCAATTATGGGCCTGATGAGTTATGACTAAAGAGGCATGATGACCTCCTGTGATCTAGCTGTGAATCTCTTCATGATTAGGTGGCCTATATAAACTGTCTGTGTAACCACTACAACCATGTGGTTGTCAAATGACAGTTTGCTATCAACTCGGGTCCCCAGGTCCCTAATCATGTGTACAGTAATTAATGGCTTACCACCTATGTGTTAAGTTGTGGTCACTTAGTTTTTGCCAAAGGGGATGACTATACAGGTTTTGGCGTTTAGCTTGAGGCCATGGCTCTGGCACCAGCTGTCTGTTTCTATGAGGCCCTTTTGTAAGATGCTTCTGTTGGCTGCTGAGTTGATTATGGTGCACAGTTTGCAGTCATCTGCGAACCTTCTCAGCCACAGTCCTTCTGTGTTGGCCTGTACCTCCGAGAAATATACCTGAGTGGGGTATTGTATCGAAGGCTTTTGCGAGGTCCAGGTAGGCTGTATTGAACACCTTCCCCTCGTCACTGGCCTTGGTGACTGTTTCAAAGACATCAACCAGGTTTAAGAGGCAGGATGTGCCCTCAACAAAGCTGAACTGGGTAGGATCCAGTGTCTGTAGGTCCCCAATAACTTCATTTATGAGGTCTATGATGATCCTTTCCATAGCTTTGCAGACCAAGCTAGTCAGGTGTACAGGGCAATAGCTTCCAGGATCCGTTGAGGCACCACCTTTGTGGAGAGGGGTCACTTTTGCTGTACGCCACTCCTTGGCTACATATCCTGTAGTAAGGCTGGGATTGAACAGTACTTTTATGTTTGTGTTTAGTTCTTCTTGGAGTTCATGTAGGATGCAGCCTGGGACACTGTCTGCTCCCATTGATGCTGTGTTTCTGCTTTGGAGAGGGTGACTGAGCATCTCAGATGTCAGGGGGGCATCACTCTGCTAGGATATATATTTGCCCTTGTGGTGGGGAGGGGGGGTGAGATGTTTGTGCTGAACCTGTCAGCAATGATGTTGGCAATGTATGCGGCTTAGGTGTATTCTGTGTCATTTAGGACAACTTCTGGGCATATGTGGGTGGGATTCCTAACATAAGTAAAGAAAGCCTTGTGATTATCCTTTGTGTCTTGTGCAATATTTCTTTTGAAGCTGGCCTTAGATGATTTTATGAGTGCCCGTAATTTTTGTCCAAATACTGATCAGAGATGCCTTCCCTTTGTGGGATATTGGTTGATCATGTAGTAGCTTCCTCCTTCTATTGTTTTCTGTTATGTGGCTGGGGTCCACCAGAAAGGACACCTGTCTTTGGAGGATTGGGTCTTGGTTATATTTGGAATTGCATGATCTGTGCATTCCTGGAGGTGTTCATAGAATGCGTTTATATAGGATTCAGCAGTGTGGGCTGTATTTCCCACATGCCCAGGGCTTTGAAGGATTCCACCTCTGTCTCGGTTTTGAGCTGTGTGTAATTTGCTTTACACAACTTTTTCACTGTGGTTTTCTGTGCAGGGGCTGCGGTTGGCATGTGAATATACAGTGAGATTACTCTATGGTGTCATCTTACCAGTGAGGGATACACTTCTGGTTTGGAGCATAGAGTCCCCATGTTGGTGATGATCAGGTGCAGTATGTTTTCCCCTCTTGTGGGAGTGGTAACAAGTTGTTCCATAGCATTTGAGTTTATGAATTCTAGGAACCTTTGGCCTAGGGTGTTAGAGCTACAGTAATGCTCCTAGTTTATGTGTGGGTAGATGAAGTTGCCCAATATAATGTTGTTTGGAGACACCTTTATATATTCATGTGTTCTTAAGTAGGCCAAGTGGGTTTCCTGGGTTTAGGAGGGTGGTCTGTAGCAGGCTATGAACTGAAAGGCAGTTTTACCCACTGTTAGTTGCACATGGATAGTCTGTGATGAGTCATGGTGTGGCACCAACCTGGGCGTGTGGGTATCCTTGACATTAATTGATACTCACCCTCCTTTCATAGTTAGTTCCATGTTTTAGGGCTGTAAAGCATGGTATGAGGTGTAACCTGGTAGTGCTAGGGTGCTCTTGGGAGCCTTGAACCAGGTTTCTGTCACTGCACAGATATCAATATTCTCCATGCTGAGTAGAGTTTGGACTGCATGCATCTTGCGGTTTACATGTCCATCATTGAGTATCATTACTTCCATTTTCTTATCCCCTGTGCTACCTATGTAGGTGGGTTTGTGTTTTCAGCCTTACCACCAGAATGCCAAGATGTACAGACATTACAGTGTTGGAATTAACAATGGTGTATAAAAAACTACAATGACGATCATACTGTTAATGCATCAGGCATGCTGGGATATACCCACAATGATATCATTACACTGTACTGTTAACAACATGATAATATTACTACAGTTCTATGTAGTCACCCTGTGCATCAGCACCATGTTATCCTGTTCCTGCATCAATGTTACAGATTGCAGGAGGTGGCACAGTTTCATCATATGCACAGGGTGTGTACTTGGTATGCCAGAGTCTGCCATTGACACATCCAATCGACATGTATGTGTGTGAGTGTTAGTGAGGGACAACAGTACAACATGGGGCAATGTTGATGCAGTGTGTGTGTGCATGTGTTAGCCCTAGGTGTTAGCATTATGCATGTGTGTATGCATGCACACTGTTCCACCTCATGGCTGCCATATACGGGTGTTTGTGGACAGCCACAGACTGTACCTGCCAGGTCATAGATATCACTGTCTCTGGCCACGGACATGGTACCTGTGCCTGGCAGGGGTGCTACGGACAGTATCAGGTACTAAGCCAGACTGGGTACTGTCATCAGAAGCAGTTGGTTGATGACTGGACACATGTCCCTGCTGGGACTGTCCAGAGCCACGTGCACATGGTCTTCTAGGGAGGTCTGATGACAGCACAGACCCAGCATTGCTGGGGCTGGTACTGGCACTATGGGAGCAGCTGCGGGTTTGTTGTTGTCTGCGACGACTGCCAGCTGCTGATGTTGCTGGCATACGTCCACGTTGACGCCTCAACCATCCTGCATTGCCCTGGCTCATGGACATGTAGTTGTGGAACAGATCTAATGTGTCCCCCCAATGTCTGTCAATGACCTCGCTGACAGTATGAATGGCAGCCACTACGTCACGCATAGTGTCATTCATAGCAGTGCAATGTGCTCTAAGCTCCCTCAGACCCTGTCTGGTGTACCGTTCCATACGTGCCTGCGCCTGCATTACAGCCCGGGACATAGCTGAGGTTGAAAGACCTCTGTGGGCACGTCTGACAGGGGCAGTATGACCACAGATGCTCCCAAGAGAACCCCTGGACATCTGCCTGTGTGTTCCCATGTCAGGACTCTGGCCATGGCTGCTGTGAGGGGGTGCATGTGCCACTGATACCACATTACCCTGGTCAATGCCCACTGTATGCTGTCCCTCAGCTAAGGACATTGGTGACAATGGATGTATCGGCAGGATGACTGTGCGCATTGATGGGGTTGACTGCTGTGTACTGTCGATTGGCTGACCAACAACAGACCCTGTCACACCTCCCTGTGCCATTGCACATGTATCATCATTATCACTATCCCCAGCAGTGGCTTCAGGTTCCCTACTGCACGCCAACAGAGCAACATCAGAACCTGTGAAAGGAAGACAGGAAACACATTTTACAATGTGTACACAATGTTACCACCGATGCACATGGGCACATGCACACATGCACACATGCACATGGGCACATGCCTACAGGCACATGCACACATGCACACATGCACACATGCACATGGGCACATGCACACATGCACACATGCACAGATGCACACATGCACATGGGCATATGCACACATGTACACGGGCACATGCACACATGCACATGGGCACATGCACACATGCACACGGGCATGTGCACATGGGCACATGAGCACATGCACACATGCACACATGCACATGGGCACATGCGCACATGCACACGGGCACATGCACACATGCATACATGCACATGGGCACATGCACACATGCACATTGGCACATGCACACATGTACATATGCACACTCCTCAGTACATGAGATACAAACACACACACACCTGCAATCCAACAAATACACAATACTGTTTGAGGGTATTATTACTATTATTATCATTAGTATTAATAGTATTGTTATTACACACTCACCAGCATGGATTGGCTGCCTTGCTGTTACTCCAGAGGGACCTGCACAAATAAGACAGTTATTGTCAGTGGGCACAACTGTGCCATTGATACTGTGAGTATGATACAGTACAGTAGTACAACAGTTGGCTTTCACAGGTGTACTGATGATATTCAGAATATCAATCTTGCACAAGAATTTCCAGGATAACAGCTACTCACACAGTACACATCTCACACATGCATAAACTACCAGTGCAGACAACACTCAGCTACAGATATGGCATGCTACCTGCACACTCCATGTCCACATGCTGGATGGCTCCAGCCTCCATCATGACACATGTCTGTGGATGTTGTTGTTATTGGGTTGGAGCCACATCACTTAGGAGGAGCTCCTCCAGTCTGGTGAGGGGGGGTGGATAGGTACCCCACCACCTGTGGCAAGCTGTTGTCTGTGGATATCAGATGCACGTTGACGGACATTTCTAATTAAATCACTGCAGTAATGGCGTACCTGCTCATATGTCTGGTTATTCATGCCTATGTCATTTACCCGACGGACAAGGTCTTCCCACAGTGCAGCCCTCTCCTGCTGGTTCTGGCTGGTGCAGGAAAAAAATGTGGAAAAATGCCGCACCAGGCTCTAGTGTATCTCCTCATCCTCTGCAGCTGAATAACAGGGGTTGCGCTGATGCACCATCGCCCTGGAAGGAAAAGAAAAATATGTGAGCAAGTAATATGGCACACATAATACTCTACTGTACTGATATCACTGAACTGCCATATATAGCATCTGTCTGTCTATCAGGGGATACACATGTAAATTAACACATATCAGTGCTCAGCCAACAACTGTGTGACAGTGCCTGCCACACTCCATACAACAAACTAGTATACACCAGCACTTGGCACACTGTTTGAGGTCCAATGCACAATCTCACACTGGGGGTATGTATCAAGCTAATGGATAGGGAATATTGTCATCCCATGCAATGCACAGTTACAATTTCAATGGTAATCCACCTTAGTCTTTGCTGTCATACCCCTACCTACACCGCAGTCATATACAGTGAACCACAGCACAACATATGGCAATGTAGTATGTTTGTATCCCAATAACTGACACATCTTTCTCTGGCCTCACACCAAGGACACACACTACCATGACAGACACAATGTCATGCTGAGCAATATTGCACACAGTCAGTGGCACACTCATTCCACCTCACATAGTTGGTATTGCAATGACTACATGTGCGTGCATTGTGTCATAGGTAGGTACTATGCTATTGGCCCTGGGCCTACGGCAGCATAGTGTTAAGCTACCCTGCCCCTTGGGACACATGTAATGTGATTGTACTTGCTCCTGTCACACAGTTACACAGAGGTGACTCATACAGCATATTACCTATCTGCATAACATTCATCACGGGTATGTCTGACATCTACTAATAAGGAGCCTTGCTTGTTAATGCTGGGTGGTTTAGTCCAGGGTATGGCTTATTTGTGGATAGCAACCTGTACCTCCAACATGTGCTCTTTACTGCGGTGACAAGGATGAGGGCCATAGATCATTTAGGCTGGACAGATTGTGAGGTGTTACCATGGCGGCTGGACAACTGGTATGTGTGTGACATAACTCTGTATATGCAGCAGTGGTAACCTCTGTGTAGGTAGTATGAAAGGCACTCTGTGGTTTTGCCAGTCACTCTGCATAGGGAATGTGTTTGAGGGCATTATCACTCTTTGTTAGGTATGTCTGTGTCCTTTTCCCTTGCTGTAGTTGTCATGGGAGGTACACACCATGTAGGACATTGTGAGGTTTAGAGGGGTACAGTGACCTAAATTTCCATAGCTGACACACCATTTGTGATGACACGTACCATGTACAGGGATTACAAGACTAGTGTGCCACTGTGGATATCAAAGGGGAGGCTATTGTACACTTGTTTCCCATGTTCCCTTCTGACAACTCCAGTAGTAGGCAGGCAACCACCTATGTGGTAGTTAGTGGTTAAAGTGTTTTGGAATGGGGTATGGTACTCCAGTATCCACACTGGTGTTCAGTCCATGCCTTTGTCACCAGGCACCTGTTGCAATACATCTGCCCACATGTGCCTCTCTCAGTCTATATATATATATATATATATATATATATATATATATATATATATGTATATATATATATGTATATATATATATATATATATAGAGAGAGAGAGAGAGAGAGAGACAGAGAGAGATATACATATACACACATATCTATAGACATTCATATCTGTCTGTATATGTGTATGTATCTATAGATATCTATATGTGTATGTGTCTATTACATATATATGTATATAAATATTCTATCTATATATGTCTATCTATTTCTACATACCTCTCTATCTATGTATATACATATATATATATATATATATATATATATATATATATATATACATATACATATACATATATTTATATATACACATACACACACTAACATACTTCTAAACATCCATTGCTGTACAACCTACATTGTACATTGTACATTGTACTACAACCTACATTGATATGTGCACATAGCAACCTTCAACTACATATGTATGTCCAGCCTTTACTAACAGTTGCAGTATGTCCCTTGCCCTATGCACATCTTCATATACATATAGATACAGACTGCTAACACATATGGAGGGTTCACAGTATGTAGATTATTAGATTATGTAGTTTACATTACCTTTGTTTCTGACAGATTTTTTTGTTTTTTTTTTTTTCAATCTGAATAATAGTCTACTAACCCAAATAATGTTGACCATTCCACTTGAAAATATCAGTGGCTAGTGTCGACCAAAGTAGTTCAGGAATCTGGTTTAGATGAAATGGTTCCTTCTGTTGATGTGACTTAGTACTGTTACACACAGAACAAGATGATAACACTCTCTTAATATCTTGTGACACAGAAGGCCAAAATACTAGACCTCTCGCCCTTCTTTTGGTAGAGTCTGCTCCTGGGTGACCACGATGCAGGATAGTAATGTACTCTTGTTGCAAAGACGTTGGAGCAATTACCTTTTTACCTTTCCTAATGACACTTTTCTCAGACAAAATCTCATATCTGTATGGAAAATAAGGTTGCACTTCTTGAGGTAATGAATTTCTTTGATGGCCATCCTTGCTGAATAAAGTGGTTGAGCCTCTGTAAAACTGGATCTGTGGCTGTGTGATCTCTCACCTCATCAAGATGTGTGGAAGAAAAATTTTCACTTTCATGACTTCATAATGAAGGTTCTAATTCTCATGCTGCTCAGTGGTGTGTCTGTGTGATCTGGACAATATATCAGCAAGATAAAGAAGTTTGCCTTTCTTGTAGACAAGAGTGAAATAATACTTTTGCATTCTCAAAATCATGTGTTGCAATCTGGCTGGAGCTGTATACATAGGCTTTCTCAAAATAGTGACTACAGGTTGGTGGCCTGTTTCGATCTGGATAGGTCTAGCATAAGTATAATCATGGAACTTGGAACATACAAACACAATTGCCAAAAGCTCTTTCTCAATTTGAGCATACTGCATTTCAGTTTGGGTAAGAGTTCTAGATGCACAGGCAACAGGCTGACCCTTTTGAAGAATGAATGCACCTAAACCAAATCTCAAAGTATCACATGAAAGAGCGACTAGCTTATGAACATCATAGTATTTGTGAGTAAGTGGACTGGCAATTCTCTGTTTCAGAGCATCAAATGCCCTTTGATGCTGTTCTAACCAAGACCAGGATACATCTTTACATGTTAGCTTTCTGAGTGGTGCTGATATTTCACTCATCTGGAAAAAACTTGCCTAGGTAGTTTACCATGCCAAGAAAACTTTGCAGGGCTGGAACATTGTCCGAAGCTGGCATCTCGAGAATGGCTGTTTGTTTGAAAGGGTCTGGTCGTAGGCCTGAACTGGTAAATAAATGACCAATATAAGTGACTTCTCATAGCCAGAATTTGCATTTCTGTGGATTAAGCTTAAGATTCACTTGACGTGCTCTTTCCAGAACTTTTCTGAGGTTTCTGTCATGTTCAGTGTCACTATTACCTCCTACTACTATGTCGTCTACTATAATAGCATAAGGATACCCAGAATAAAATTGCTCCATTGCATGCTGAAAGATTTCACTTGCAGAATTTATCCCAAATGGCATTCTCAAAAATCTGTACCTTCCAAATAGAGTACTGAAAGTTGTTAGCAATGAGGATTTCTTGTCAAGCAAAATTTATCAAAATGAACTCTTTGCATCTAAGACAGAAAAAACAGTGGCATTTGGCATCAGAGCAGCAACTTCTTTGACTATGCACATTGGATGATAAGGTCTTTTTAGTGCTTTGTTCAAATCCTGTGGGTCAATACATATTCTAATGTCATCTGAGCTACTACCATGGAAGATACCCATTCAGTAGGTTCATCTACTGGACAACTCACACCTTGCTGCACCATTTTATCAAGCTCAGCTTTGACTCTGTTATGCATAGCTATTGGAACTTTCTGGCCTGGCCTGATAACTGGACTGACATCTTGGTCTAACTTATTTATTTATTTAACATTCGTTTACTGGGAAAGTCTGACATGGAATTAAGCCAATTTTCAGCGGAGGCCCGGGGAGAAACATTCCATGTGCATGTCTTTGTAATGCAGGAGCAAATCGGACTACCTGGAGAAAACCCACACGAACACAGGGAGGACATGCAGACTCCATGAAGTACACAACTGGGAGCTTGCCTAGTTTGTCTTTGAAAAGATCAGCACAGATAGAAAAAATATGTTGGGCGAAATTAGAGTAGTGGTCTTTCAAGCTAACAAGATAGGCTTCTTTATTTAATGAAAGCAGCCCCATTTTCAAACTGTCTCTGAGCCTTAACAATGACTGGATGTGCCTCTTGACCACATAAAATAACAAGTCATAACTTCTCCCAGCACAGTAACATGAAAGCACTACTGAGCCTACAGTCTGAATTTCTTAACCACCATAAACAACAAGATTCTCACACTTTGCCAAATCAAGCCTTTCACCAGCACATACTCTAGTAAATGTGTCTGCTGACATAACATTGCACTTGGAACCTGGCTCAACTTTGAGCTCTGTGGGTTTTCCATTTATCCGAACAGTACAAAATACTTTGGTCTTTGCCCTTAAATCTATGGCATTGACTGTTTCATGAAACACTGACACACCATCAACATAAAAAGTACGGTTTCAGCTTTCTAACTGATCAACTCGTTTCTTTGAATGTTCCTGTTTAGTAAAAGAATGTGTGCCCTGTGATTTGCAAGACATTTTGACATGATTCCACTTATTGCATTTGTGGCATTGCTGATCAAAAGCTAAAATGTTTCCTTTTTAGGATTCATGATTTCCACCAGTTATGACAGTTGGCAATGACCTCTTGTGTAAAATATGTGCCTTTCCATTGTAATGTTTGTCTAGGGGTTACACGTTTCTCTAAATTTACATTTTAAGCACTCAGGGCCCTCCCTCGACTGAGCCGGTACAGCAATATGATGGTTTTCCTCCTCTCTTGCAAAGATAGCAGGTGCGTACACAAATGAACATTCCCTTTTAATGGCTTTGGACCCAGCTAAATTAAGCAGAATAAATGCCTTTGTACGGTCATTTTTATCAGAAAACGCAGCCTGTATGAAAATGTTATACTCTTGTTCAGTCTCCAGTTCTCTGCAATATTATTGCCAACACAAGTGCACTGTTTTTTTTGAAATCTGTGTGTCATGCCCACAAAGTATGTACAAAAACAATGAAAAATATGACCCTTGTAATTATGTACAAACAAGCTGTGCTGTGAGAGCTCATGATAACATTCAAATGCACAATACACTCGTTAAAATACTGTACTTTGCGAAATATGCTCTGAAGTGGCTGTATTTTGCAAAATAACTTTACTGTAATGCTGCACAAACATGCAAACACTTCACACACTTCTGATAACTCAGATATCATTAATTACAATGAAAAATGTGTGCTTTGTGAAAAAATGCAATTGTTTCCTTTATTTTATTAATTTTATGCACTTTATTTCAAACATTTTCTGTAGTAATTTGAATATTTTTATCAATATCAGACATATTGGTTTATTTAAATATAATTTGGAGCGAATAAGAAATTATTTGAGCATGTTTTAACATGTGAAATTCATTTCTGACCTGCTTTTACAAGCTATACATGCAGTAGGGATGATCCACTTCTATGTATTCTTCCAATACCAACCAGATGCCTCTCGGACGTAAACTGGAGAAACTGGAACTCTTTCTGGTAGCAGTCATTTTAGCCATGCCTTTTCTGGCACCATGTCCTTCATGCCTTTTAGACATGTCACTTCTGACACCATGTCACTCGTCCCTCTCTAACATAGATGACGAACAGGTGGGTAGTTTGTTTAGATGCTTTATTACATAGAAACACATCAGGATGGATAACAGCATCATAAAATATAAACAAACTTATTAACAGACAGACTTTACAGACACACATGCTTACATTTCAACAGCTTACTACAAAATGGCAGTCAGGCTTGCACGTGCTCAGTATTTATACATTTGTGCAAGCCCTCAGATAGCTTCTTAAAGAGACACACACATTGATCTACAAGAGGGATAAAAGTACAAGGTGTGGGACAGCAAGGACAGATGCAAGTGCTTAAATATGAAAGAGATGATTGCTCTGATCAAGGCACCGAACTCTCTGAACCATTTTTCATCCCTGGAACATCTTCAAGTTGTTACAGACAATACCACAGTCATGTGGTACATTAACAAGCAAGGGGGAACTAGGTCGTACTCTCTTTGCAGACTAATCATGTCAGCTAGGGATATAGCTTCACAGTACAATCTCACTCTACAAGAATCCTACATTCTGTCAGAAAAAAAACTATTTGGTAGATAAGCTGAGCAGGACAAGGGCAGACCCTCATAAACTGAAACTAGATAAAGGGTCTTCTAAGATATGACCCATCTGTGGTGAGTCCCTCAAGTAGATCTGTTTACTTCCTGTCTGAAGTATCAGCTGGCAAGATTCTTCTCCAGAACTCGATGCAAGAAGGCCTGGAAGACAGATACCTTTCTTTCCTTTTCTCTGAAATATTAATGTATGTTTTTCTACTCTTTTTGTTGATATCCAGGGTACTTCTGAAGATTCAGAAAGAATTCCCCAAGATTATTGTAATGACTTCTTTCTGGTATAGGCAACAGTGACTCCCAGTTCTTTTAGAAATGGCCAGAGGCAATTACCACAGTTTCTTGGCAGAATGGATCTGCTCAGACAAGATCTAGGGTGTTTGACGCACCCCAACTCCACTCACCTTCAACTGACTGCCTGGATGATGGAGTCTTAATTCCCTTTAGACACCTGCTTACTGAGGGCATGAAGCAGGTACTAATGAAGGCGAGAAAACCTGCTACTCGAAATTCATATATTAGCAAATGGAAAAGGTTTTGTAGTTGATGCCAACAACATAACCAGCACTCATTTAGGGCTAGCTGTTTTCTGGTTTTACAATATTTATGTATGTTACTATCCTCTGGCCTTTCTTACTCATCCATCAAGGTTCATTTATCAACCATTTCAGCATGTCTGCCCATGAGCCCTCCTCTTTCAATGCATTCTTGTGTTAAAATGTTTTTGAAAGGGGTTTTGCATAACAGGCCTCCAAGAAAAATGGTGGCCTCTCCTTGTGATCTTAATTTTGTGTTAGAAAAGCTAACACTTACTCTGTTTCAACCAGATGAGATGGTTGACTTGAGGTTCTTAAAATGGAAAGCAGTATTTCTGATTGCTCTGACCTCTACAAGAAGAGTATCTAAGTTGCAATCTCTAATGGTGAGTCAACTCTATCTCATTTTCTATAAAGTCAGGGTTTCTTTGAGAACTAATCTTTTTTTAATGCCTAAAGTGGTATCTGAGCATACTTTAAGCCAAACTATCCATCTCCTGTTTTCTTTCTTGAACCTAAAATGAGGGTGAAAGGACACTCCATATCCTGGAGGCCAGCAGACAACTCAAGTACTATCTTGAAAGAAAGAATAGTTGTGTAAAATATTACCATAATCATAGATACCCTTATCTTCTATATGCTGCAATATTCATGACATGTGGGAGTCCACCTCCGGCTGACTCATATGTCTGGCCAATATACAAAAGTCTACTGCTACTGTGAGGTAAGTGCGATTTCACACGGAATCCAAAACATACGTTGGTCATAAAGTGACACTGGCATGTACCAGACCTCAGAACTGAATGCTGCTAAAGCACCAGCCTGATCTAATGTGAAGAAAACATGCCACCAGAAGACAGGCAAGCATCAGGGGGGAAGGCGAGGGTAGTAATGCTGTAGCATATAAAAGAGAAGGACATCTATGGTCATGGTAAGATTTTACGCAACTATTCAATGTCCTTCTATTCATATGCTGCAGTATTCCTAACATGAGGGAGAATACCAAAGTTCATGCAGAAGAAGAACTGGACAGAGGAGCAGAAGCATTTTTTATTTTTATTTTATTATTTATTTATTTTACATTTGTTGACCGGGCTAGTCTAGCTGGATATATGTCCATTTTCAGTAGAGGCCCGGGGAGAAAAGCTCCACACAGTTTCAACAATGTTAACATAAACAACATAATAGAAAAAAAAACATATTTATACATTTTATACATTTACTAACAGGGAGTCTGTCACTTATGAGTACATAATAAGTAATGTATAATTTTAATAGGCTTAGAATAGTTAATAAGACAGTACATTTATGTGTTGCTAAAAAAAAGTATTAGTTCCAGGAAAGAAGTTAGTAAAAGTGTTGATATAGATAAAAGAGGAAGTTAATGAAAATATATGGAGGGGTTGTTAGGTAAAGTGTGTAGTAATGATATGAGTCAGTTTAAAAGATGTAGTAGTAGTATGGAGTGTGAGGAGAGGAAGCATGGTAGTATCTAGAAAAAAAATATAAATAAAGAAAAATGGATAAGATAAGTTAGTGAAAGAGTAGGTTCAGAGATGAGAAATTTTAGATGAGTAAGTCAACAGTAGATAGGTTGGTCAGTCTGGTTTAGAACATGGGCACATCCAGTGTGTTTTAGGTGGAGTTTAAGCCTATTTTTAAATAGAGTAATTGAGGGAATTGTGGTCAGTTCAGATGGAAGTTGATTCCACGTGAGAGAATGAGAGACAGAAAATAGAGAGTCTCCTGCTCTATTGTTTGATTTGTTGATGTGTATAAGAGATTTTTGTGATGATCTTAGGGATTTAAGGTTAACATAGGGGTGGATAAGATTTGTTAGGATGGGTGTTCTTTCAGGTTGATACAGAATTTTGTGGATGATGGTAAGTTGATTATATTTCAGATGCTGCTGAAGTTCAAGCCATCCAAGGAGCTTAAGATTAATACAGTGATGAGTTCTGTAAGGGCTGCCTGTGGCAAATCTGGCTATGTTATTAAATGAATTTTCAATTTTTTAAGGTTATTTTTTGACAGATTGGTAAATATGGGTGAAGCATAAAGAAGGGTGGACATAAGGTGAGTGTGGGCAATGGTAATTCTAGTTGCAGGAGTAAGGAAAGATTTGATCCTAAAGAGAGAGCCTATTTTTATTTGTAGTTTTCAGAATGTTGTTGATATGGGCCTCAAAGTTTAGGTTATTATCTATGGTGATACCTAGCAGTTTGGTAGTTTGATCTTGGGTTATTAGTGTACCGTCACGAGATGATAGAGAGAAGTCTATAGGTGGAGATTTACTGGTAGGTGTGAAAAGGAGAAGTTTGGTTCTCTTGGGGTTTAGTAAGAGGCAGCGTTTTGTAAACCATAGTTCTACAGAGTTAAATGTGTCTTGAGATAGGGAGTGAAGATGAGATACAGATGATGCAGTGCATATTAGTGTAGAGTCATCTGCGTATTGGATGCATGTGGCTTGTGGAATTACTTGGTGTAGATCATTAATGAATATGGAGAACAGAAGAGGGCCCAGTATGGAGCCTTGAGGAACTCAATGTTAACTGGTAGTTGAGTAGAGAGAGTGTTTTCCATAGCACCGCTTGATGTCTGTTATTTAAGTAGGAATGGAACCATTTAATGGCGAGTGTGTCTAGAGATAGAGATTTAAGAATGTTAATGAGAATAGTGTGATTTACCATGTCGAAAGCTTTGGATAGGTCTATGAAAAGAGCAGAGGAGAGCATGTTAAGGTTCCGGTTGTTATTTATGGTGTCAATAAATGAGAGGAGGGCAGTAGTAGTGCTATGGGAGGGTCGGAAGCCATGTTGGGTGTTGGAAAGTAAGTTGTTATGGAGAAGGTGGTCTAGCAATTGCCTATGTATACATCTTTCCATGATCTTAGATAGAGCGGATAGTAGGGCTATGGGACGATAGTTAGAGAATTCAGTGGAGTCTCCTCCTTTGTGAAGGGGAATAATGTGAGAGACTTTCCAGAGTTTAGGGATATATCCTTCCGTGATGGTTCTATTAATGAGGATGGAGATGGGGTATGCAATAGATTTGGCTGCTATCTGTAGATATTCAGATGGTAGTTGGTCAGCAGAAGGAGTACATGGTTTCAGTTTTTGGAGAAGGGTGAGAATAAATGATGTGGGGACAGGTTGGAAGAGAAAAGCTGGAGGTGTGTTATAGTTAGAGATGGATGTTATGTCGTGGGGAGAGAGTTGACAAGCAAGATCTTGAATTGCTTTGACAAAGAAAGTATTGAAGGTGTTTGCAGTTTGTTCGGGATTGTCTTTGTCAGTGCCTTGAGGGTTAGGTGTGAGTGATTGACTTGGGTGTAATAGTTGATTAATACTTGACCAGAATTTTTGGGGTTTATTGTGGTGGGTATGTTGATATTGTAAATAGTAGTTTTTTTTGTCAGTCACTATGGCTTTTTTTGTCTCATTTCTCAGTTGTTTAAAGTTTTGGATGTCAGTATGGTTTTTAGTTAAGCGTGATTTATTCCAGCATTTATTTCTGAGATGGATTTTTTGTTTGGTTTCCTAGTAAGCCATGGAGCAGCTTTAGTTCTAATTCTAATAGAGCGGTAGGAGCATGACGGTTGAGTATGTCAAGAAAATTATTATTGAAGTAATCAACAGCTTCATCAAGGGAAAGGTGTTTTAGTGGGGACCAATTACATGTTTTCAGTTCAGTAAGGAATAATTCTGAGTTAAAGTTTTTCTTGGTTCTAATGTCCCTATATATGGGTTGAAAGGGTGGGTTGGTCTTTAGTCGGATGATGTAGGTTAGGGAGTGGTCGCTATGTCGTCAGGGAGGGTTCGGTTTCATAATTCTGTGGTTGACTATTAATAAGTATCCAATCTAAGGTGCTTTCTTTTGGTATGTTTATTCAGTCTAGTAGGGAGGTAATAGTTTGGGTGAATCCGTGGAGATTAATATGGTTTGTGGGGCATTTATTATTGCAAGAGTTCCAGTCTATATTAAAGTCACCTAGGATTATGGTTTCTTGAGGGAGGTTTAGAGATAACCAGGAAAGTATGTTTTCTATGGTAGTGATGTTGTTTCCTGGGGGAACATAGATAGTAATAATATAGATAGATTTAGCTGGGTTTAGTTGAAATTTGGTAATAAGTATTTCAGCATTAGGGTCTTGGGGAGGTTTAAGTTTAAAGTTGGTTATTTCAAGACCAGATTTGAATAGTACAGCTACTCCACCACCTTTCTTTTAACACGGTCTAGGCGTATGATGTTATAACCAGGTGGTAAAATTTCATTATCTTTTGTTGCTGGTTTCAGCCAGGTTTCTGTTAGACATATGATATCAAATGAGTAGAGTTCCAATAGAGCATGGAGTTGTGTTATTTTATTGTTAATGCTTCGTGTGTTAAGGTGAGCTATTAAGAATGAGTTTGGAGATTTTTTGAGTGGGTGAGAGTTAGAAGGGTTTGGGTTGTTGAGTAGTATGGTATTTGTGGTGATTGGGCCTGGATTTGGGTGAATGTCTCCGTCTTTTAAAGATTGGAGTATTGTTAGATATAATTTCTTTGTGAGTTTGCAAATAAGTGGTGGATATCTTTTGAGGTTACGGAGTTGTATCTAATGTGGACTGTTCTATGGTATTTAGGTGATAGATGCTTGGGTATGGAAGTGATGTTGAAGTGGTCAGTGTGAGAAGTGTGTTGAATAGAGGTAGTACATTTAGTAGGATTTAATAGGTTTGTGTATATAGGGTGCTCATAGGAGGTTAATGAGTAGATGAGTGTTAGAGGAGGTAGAAGTATGAGTAAGAATAACATTTGTAAGTAGATTAAGGTGTACTGTTTGTTTAAAGTCATGGTATTGAAAAAGAAAGAAAAAGTAAAAGACAAGAATGAAGATTAAGTTAATTGTTTTTATTTTTAGTTGTTTTGGAAAAGTGTGAGAGTAGTGTGATGGAAGTGGGACTATGAGTGGTGGAAATTAGGGAGGGGTGTGGTCTGTGAGGTATAAGGTTAGGACCCTGGGGGGTGGGAATTGGGGGTAGGGTGGGGAGCGGAGTGAGCCCGAGGGCTTAACGGAGCGGGTTAGAGCAAGTAAAGAAGATCTCCTGGAGTCAATCAGAAAAGCTACTGATTGGGCAGGAGTTCTGGGTAGTTCCAGGTGAGTGTAAAGTAGTTGTAGTAGTATAGTGTAAAGTAACACCGAAATAGTAGAGAGGGAAAAGGGAATAGAGTACAATGAGGGGGGAGTAATGAAAAGGAGGATGAAGAGTGGATAAGATAGACACTAAAGAGGGATAGTATATTAATGGAGAGGAAGGAGAAAAGGAAATGCAAGGTTGTGGAGCCACCTGGTGGACAACAGCTTGAGTATCAGAGAGCTAGGCTAGGTAGAAAGAGAGAAAAAGAGGTGAGTCAATTGGTAGAGCCACGGGATAAAGGTTATGGAAGAGAAAAAAGGATAAGATGGTGAGAGTTGGAACTGGCTGCTGGGAACCTGGCTCAGGAGGGCAGCTTTATCATACACTCTTGGTGTTAAGTAATACAGAACGTTGTATCCACAGTTATATCAAGGGGTCAAACGTACTTTCTCTATTTCTTCAGCAAGGTGGGATGTATGGCACAGGACAAGTAGTCTGGGTGCAGATTGAGATGGAAGTCTTAAGAGACAGGCAAGTTGGTTCCCAAAATCCTAGGTCAGTGAGGAGGTTAAGAGCTGTAAGGTCAGAGAAATTCAAGGGTTAAATTAGGTGAGATGGTAAGCAAGGCAATTTAGGTGTTAGTGTCACAGTTAAGGAAAAAAGCAGACTGTTATAATGTTAAAATAAACACCTCTAACACATACTGGTCCTTATAGGGACCATTCTAAACAGGAATTCAACAGTAGTCAGATTCTAACAATCCACAGGCAAGGTTTAGTGTCGATTGTTACATGTATCAAGCAATTATTACAGAAAGAAATGTTTAACAAAAGTAGACAGCCCACATATATAAATGCATTACAGTTAGGCCAGGTATTCCTGCTGGGTT
Source organism: Protopterus annectens (assembly GCF_019279795.1). Classification (NCBI taxonomy): domain Eukaryota; kingdom Metazoa; phylum Chordata; order Ceratodontiformes; family Protopteridae; genus Protopterus; species Protopterus annectens. The sequence goes on from NC_056729.1 coordinate 1,672,677,719, forward strand.
ACTCAGACAAATATCATAGACAGCAATTGGCGTATCTTGACAGGATGATGACAAAATGTAATACAGAAATAAACAAGACAGATCAGCAGGTGTGCACATACATTAAATCCAGTGTAAGTTCCTCAAAGAGTCGCATTACACAGCCCGCTCACACTACTGGAGCTAAACAGCATTCAAAGGGTTATAAATCATACCAGCTAGCAATGCCTTCTCCGCAATTAGAGTGTAAGCGGTAGCTGTACAGAACAAGTGAAACGCTAGGCGAAACTGCCTTGATATTAAAAAATGAGAGCGACTTAGCAGAACAAGTGAAACGCTAGGCGAAACTGCCTTGATATTAAAAATGAAAGCGACTTAGCAGCTATACACGTTAGTAATAATGCCAGCTTAATGCAGCTTCCCACAAATTTAAGCGTATATTATACAGTTATAATAGGTCAAGTTTACTTTAAGCGACAGCTGTATAGATTAAATAAACGCTGGCCAAAACTGCCTTTATATGAAAACTAAATGTGAATCAGCAGCTATACACATTATTAATAACGCCAACATAATACACCTACCCACAATTTAAAACATAATGGAGGTAGGATGATGTAAGAATGTTCACAAGCTGATAAAGCCGGAGAATAATTTAAAGTTCTAGCAATGTGACTTTTAACATTTTCCACAAACCCATGCAGAATAGCCCTGGCAAAACCAGCTCTGGACCTGGAGATGCCATCAAGTTCATAACGTTTTGTGAAACTATGAACAGAAAACCAAGTAGCTGCTTCTAGGATAGAGGAAGTGTCCAGGCCTTTAAAGAAGGCACCAGAGGAAGATACTGCTCTAGTGGAATATGCCCTTATAGGTGAGGGTAGATTCTTTCCATGAGAACCATACCAGAAGTAAATAGTTTTGGAAATCCAAGTGGAAATAGTCTCCTTGGAAACAAAGAGAACTACCTGAAGTATACCCTATCAATGGACCGTGTAAAGGACCAAGTAAATCAGGCCTAGGCTTCTTGGCCTTCTTAGCTTGCTGGCTCACACGCGAGACACTTAAGATGCTGATTTTCGAGGTATAAGTTGAGAGAAGCTAAGTGACTATGTAGGGTCTTGGATACAAAGGCCTTACAAATAGCACAGGTAGTATGGTTGTGATCCAGAACTAGACAAAACAAACAAAGGTTGTGAGTGTCCTTATGTGGAATCTATCTTCCAGACTGACACTTGCCTTTCCTAGCTGACATGTAATCAAAACAGTACACAGAAGCCAAAGATTACAATGAAAAAACCCCAACGGGGTACTTATCTGAACCAAGGTTCACAACTTGTCTGACGAGCGATAACTAGAGCAGATGATCAGATAGGCAAAAGAAAAGTTCTGAGGTCTGGTACATGCTGACATCTGTTTTATACCCAATGTCACTTTATGACCGACATACATTTTGAATTCCATGCGATGTTGCACGTACCTCGCAGTAGTGATAGACTTTTGTATACTGGCCGGATGTATAAGTCAGCTAGAGGTGGACTCCCTTATGTTATGAATACTGTAGCATAAGCATAAAAGGCAGGTTGGTATAATGGTTAAGGTGTTTACCTTATAGACCAAAGATACAGGGTTTGATTCTCACATGGGGTAATTGACTAAGCTTAAAATGCCTCACAAGGGCAGTTAGCCTAGTACTAACCTATCATATGAATAGAAGGACATCATTGATAGGGTATACTTCAGGTAGTTCTCTTTGTTTCCAAGGAGACTATTTCCACTTGGATTTCCAAATGCTATGGAGCAACTGGTCACTTCTCCTACGAGGAGAGATAATATACTTGACCTGATTATCACAAACATGGGGTCCAAATGGTCCGCACCGGATATAAACCCCTCACTAGTAAGATCTGATCATAAACTGATCACGTTGGATGTACATATCCCACCCCCACCCCCAGAACAAAAGACTACAGTGAAAAACTTTTCAAAAGCTGACTTTGCGCTCCTTAAGTCAGAAATGATATCCTTTAAGCCTACTGGGTTAATGGAAACCACATCCCAAAATGCTGAATCCTTCACAAAAGCCTTCTACGGACATCTCCAAGAATGCATGGATCAAGCAATCCCAACTAAAACCAAGACCCTCTCCACCAAGGGAAAACGCCCGGTTTGGTGGACCCCGACTATAAACAAACTGTACAACAAAAGAAGGAAGCTACTGCAGGACAAAGCCAAATCCCACAAGGGAAAGGCTTCCCTGATCAGCACAAGTAAAAAACTACGTTCTCTCATAAAAACATCTAAAGCAAACTTTGAGAAAAAGATTGCCAAGGATACCAAAGACAATCACAAGGCCTTCTTCAATTATGTCAGAACCTTGGGAGGAAATTCTCAGATATGCTCTGAGTTAGTACACAACGACAAAAATTCACTGACCCTACCGACATTGCCAATATTCTGGCAGATAGGTTCAGTGCAAATTTCTCCCTCCCTCACCCCTAAAGATGAAGTAATTATCCCTGCTAAATGTAACCTACCTGTCATCACAGACATACAGGTGAAATCAGCACTCAACAAGGCAAAAAACACAGCATCTATGGGACCCGATGGTATCCCCGGTTGCGTGTTACGTGAACTTCAAGATGAACTAAACCCGCCCCTAAGAACGCTATTCAATCTTAGCCTCACTACAGGATATGTACCTGAACACTGGCGCACAGCAACAGTGGTCCCACTCCACAAAGGGGGAAATTCTACTGACCCTGGTAACTACCGCCCCATAAGTTTGACCAGCCTGGTCTGCAAGGCTATGGAAAGAATCATCATGGAACTCATAAATGGCGACATTGGGGATCTGCAGACCCCTGATCCCACCCAGTTCGGTTTTGTAAAGGCAGATCCTGCCTCTTAAACCTGGTTGACTTCTTCGAGACAGTCACTAGTGCCATCGACGAGGGCAAGGCTGTCCACACTGCCTACTTGGACTTGGCTAAGGCCTTTGACACGATACCACACTCTGGCATCATTGACAAGCTCAGCAGCCTAAATGTAAATCCATATGTCACAAGATGGGTAGCAAACTGGCTAAAAACAGAACCCATAAGGTCAAAATTGCTGGAGCCATGTCAGACTCAAAACCAGTCAGAAGTGGTGTCCCACAGGCCTCAGTCTTGGGTCCACTCTTATTCGGCATTTACTTCTCAGATGTGAAAGCAAATATAGGAGGATTATGGCTGACAAAGTTTGCAGATGACTGCAAACTGGGTGCCATAGTTGATTCACCTGCTGACACACACATCCTACAGAAAGGTCTCACTGAAACGGACAACTGGTGCCGGAATCATGGCCTCAAACTTAACGCCAAAAAATGTATAGTCATCCCATTTGGGAAAAACAAAGTACCCACAAATTATCACGTAGACAATAACCCACTGAATACGGAAGAAGTAATCAGAGACCTGGGGACTCAAGTCGATAGTGACCTCTCCTTTGACAACCATGTTGCCAAAGTGGTCAGAAAGACATTCTACCTTGCCCATCTCATCATGAAAGGATTCTCATCCAGATCAAAGGAGGTCATTGTACCTCTATATTCCTCCCTTGTCAGGCCCATGATTGAATATAATGCTCCATTTGGGATGTATCTCACCCGGCACATGCAACAACTGGAAAGACCCCAGAAGTACCTCACCAAGAGGATCATAGGTCTCAAACATGTGCCTTATCCAGCTAGATTAAAGAAACTCCAGCTCTATTCAGTAGCATACCGCCTGCTCAGAGGTGATTTATGCCTAACATATAGGGCCATGTCCAACCAAGAACTGATGGACATGCTCCATCTCAAAAAATCCAAATCCACCAGAACCACGCTGAAGCTAAAGATTTCAACCTCTGCACAAATATGAATAGGACATGCTGGAGGGATAGATTCATAACACAGAGGTTACCCATACTCTGGAACAAAATCCCAGTTCATGTGAGACAGAGCCCTTCATTGGCACTGTTCAAGAAAAATATCGATGCATGGATGGGAGATCGCAAGTTTACCCCGGGAGTCACCTCAGTGTCACTACTAGACAGAGGTATAGTTTACTAAATAATGGGGTCCCACATGTGTCACTACTAGAGAGGCGCAACTATATAGTACGGGGTGGCGTAAGCCACATCACTGTTGGCTAGGCTTATAAATGCCCCCGGGCAGATAGCCTAGTACACTACTATGAAACTATGAAACTATGAAATATTTCAGATCCTTGGAGCAGTTGTTAATTTCTTGGTAAGGTAAAATGAGGCAACCTGTGTCAAAACAGACTATTTCCAAATGGTTGTCTAAGGCAAAACCTTTTGTTATACTCACTACAACAAAACTAGACCTTAGCTTTATCTATGGCGTTTTGTAAAAGGTTTAATTTTAGAAGTATCCTAGAAGCAGCAGCTTGGTCTTCTGTACATATTTCTACAAATGTTTGCACTATAAACTTGCTTCCTTCTCTAGGTCTTGATCAGGCTTTTCTAGGACCATTCTCCAGGGGCTCCTGGGCTTTTCTCCTTCCACCTCCAAAATGTAGTAAGCTATGTTATCTACCCATATAGCTAAGGCTTCTGCAGCAGTGATCAATATGAAGAACACAGTACAGTTGTGTAATTAAATATACCATAACAGTAGACATTTGAATGATCACTGCTGTAGAAGCCACTCTCTCCCCCCACCCGTCTTGTTTTTTTGGTGTGTTTTTTTTTTTATACCGGAGGGTTGATATTTATTTTTTGCTGTTCCTAGCCTTACCTTTTAAGGAATCAGTATCTCTGTGTCTGTTGGCATGACAGCTGTGTAGGGCTTGTCACTCAAACCTTCCTTTTAGTCATCTCGAGATAACTAACACTCAAACCTTCCTTTTAGTCATCTCGAGATAACTAACACTCAAACCTTCCTTTTAGTCATCTCGAGATAACTAACACTCAAACCTTCCTTTTAGTCATCTCAAGATAACTAACACTCAAACCTTCCTTTTAGTCATCTCGAGATAACTAACACTCAAACCTTCCTTTTAGTCATCTCGAGATAACTAACACTCAAACCTTCCTTTTAGTCATCTCGAGATAACTAACACTCAAACCTTCCTTTTAGTCATCTCGAGATAACTAACACTCAAACCTTCCTTTTAGTCATCTCGAGATAACTAACACTCAAACCTTCCTTTTAGTCATCTCGAGATAACTAACACTCAAACCTTCCTTTTAGTCATCTCGAGATAACTAACACTCAAACCTTCCTTTTAGTCATCTCGAGATAACTAACACTCAAACCTTCCTTTTAGTCATCTCGAGATAACTAACACTCAAACCTTCCTTTTAGTCATCTCGAGATAACTAACACTCAAACCTTCCTTTTAGTCATCTCGAGATAACTAACACTCAAACCTTCCTTTTAGTCATCTCGAGATAACTAACACTCAAACCTTCCTTTTAGTCATCTCGAGATAACTAACACTCAAACCTTCCTTTTAGTCATCTCGAGATAACTAACACTCAAACCTTCCTTTTAGTCATCTCGAGATAACTAACACTCAAACCTTCCTTTTAGTCATCTCGAGATAACTAACACTCAAACCTTCCTTTTAGTCATCTCGAGATAACTAACACTCAAACCTTCCTTTTAGTCATCTCGAGATAACTAACACTCAAACCTTCCTTTTAGTCATCTCGAGATAACTAACACTCAAACCTTCCTTTTAGTCATCTCGAGATAACTAACACTCAAACCTTCCTTTTAGTCATCTCGAGATAACTAACACTCAAACCTTCCTTTTAGTCATCTCGAGATAACTAACACTCAAACCTTCCTTTTAGTCATCTCGAGATAACTAACACTCAAACCTTCCTTTTAGTCATCTCGAGATAACTAACACTCAAACCTTCCTTTTAGTCATCTCGAGATAACTAACACTCAAACCTTCCTTTTAGTCATCTCGAGATAACTAACACTCAAACCTTCCTTTTAGTCATCTCGAGATAACTAACACTCAAACCTTCCTTTTAGTCATCTCGAGATAACTAACACTCAAACCTTCCTTTTAGTCATCTCGAGATAACTAACAGTTTGGGAGGATGGAATGTGCCCTGAAGTTTTGAAAGCTGCCTGGCTGTTAAATCCTTGGCAGATATAACCCCTATAGCTAGGGCTGCAGCAGGTGATAAGTCAAGCATCTACTATTATGGTAAGTTTACATACACAGCTGTACTTTGTGCAACCCCAGGGGAGGAGACCGGGACAATAGTCCTCACGTTACTGTACAACTGCAACAATCTTGGCTATACACCTTGGCTTGAATAATTGGAGCATGATTCACTTCAAGTGTAAAATTATTCTATTGCCAGCATAGTTCCTTAACAAGCAACCTACTGCAGGTGTCTAGGATTTAGTCAGGGGGCAATTTTTCTTTGCTGTGACTGGTTTGTGCTTTGTATCTGCAGAATAATTTGGGATAGCCTGGCTGTAACATTTCTTAGTATTGTCAATGGATTGGCATTTAGCACACTTACTCTTAATGCTAGTAAGATCATGAAGGTTGCAAGTTTTATCCCCACACTGCATGCCTGGCTTTACGGTACATGACAGCATTGGGAGATATTGTACTTCTGACATGCTGTTTTGTCTGCTTGGTAAAACCAAAATGCTAAACTAGAGGCAATATTAATTGCTCCTCTCTCAACAACAGGCACTGTTATGACTGTCATAGTCCATGTTGGTGTGAATGACTTGAGCCGTACCTCACTGGACCATATGAAGAGACACATGACTGAGCTTTTGGATTATGTGTCTCAGGCAGGTGTGCCCCTAGTCTTAAGCAGCATGTTATCTTCACCTAGAATAATATCTCAATACAAACAGAAAATGATTGACTTCAACAATTGGCTTAGTTTCTGGTGCCATTCAAAGGGGATCCAGTATCTGTCAGCCTGGGATGACATGGTTGACAGAGATGGTCTTCATCTGTCACCCCTGGGATTTTGGATGCTGGCTAAGGCTCTTGCCATCCCCATGGTGCCATTTTTTAGCCAGTGTCACAAGAACAAAATTCCAAATCTAAAAATACCCTCTAAAAACAACTTAAAGGTTATGCTGCTAAATGCTAGGAGTCTAAACCAGAAACTACACTCAATGGAAGCAGTCCTCACCCTGGAAGATGTTGACATTTGTGCAGTCACTGAGACCTGGATTAAGGCTGCGGAGAGCACCCCAGCTATACTAGGTTACATTTCCTTCCACACGTTCAGACCACAAACTGAAGGCATGAGAACTAAAGGAGGTGGTGTATCAATATTCATTAAAGATAAATACACCTCTAGATTGGTTAAACAGCATGATTCCCTTGAATTACTTCAGGTGCAATTGACTGTAAGACCCCTTTTCAGGTCATTATCATAGTATCCCCTCCATAAATCAGGACATCAACTCAGCCTACTTGGATCTACTTGAGTCAATCAAATTACAACCAGACACCCTGGCTTTGGGTGCCTTTAATTACCCGTCCATAGACTGGGTAAATTATACATGTTCTAACTCACTTGCCCAAAGGTTCCTGGACTTTGATAACTCTAGTGCCCTGGAGCAGCTGGTTGAGGCACCTACAAGGGGCTCAAACATCCTGAAAGTGGTGCTCACCATCATGGGAGACAGCTGCACCACCCCCTGTGTGTGGCTTCCTTGGTGAGATTTGACCACAAGTCAGTCTTGCTAGAAGTAACTATAACACAAGAACCACCTTTAGAAGCAACTAGACTAAAAAACTTCTCCAAGGCCAATTACAACATCTTATGTGATGGCATAGTGAAGTTCCCCAGGGATCTGTCCTGGGACCCCTACTGTTTGGCATCTACTTCTCAAATGTCCAGGCAAAGACAAAAGGCCTGTGGCTGACTAAGTTTATGGATGACTATAAGTTGGGTGCTGTCATTGACTCCACAAATGATGTTAACATACTGCAAGAGGGTCTCACAGCACCTAATGACTGGTGCCAAAGTCACTGCCTCAAGCTAAACACAAAAAAATGTATCATCATAAGATTCGGCAAACATATGGCCCCTACTGATTACCATATCAACAGCAATCCCCAAAACACACAACCTGTGGTGAGAGACCTGGGTACTCAGGTTGATAACAATCTCACATTCGATCATCATGTAGCGGCAGTGGGCAGAAAAGCCTTTTACTTGGTTCATCCCATAAGTAAAGGGATCGCATCCAGAAAAAAGGAGGTTATTACCTCCAGCTACTCCTCCCTTATTAGACCAATAATTGAGTATAACGCCCACTTTGGTATGTACCTCTCCAAACATCTGCACCAACTAGAAAGGGCACAGAAATACCTCAAAAAGAGAATTCATGGCCTCCAGCACCTGCCTTATGTGGACAGGCTCAAATCACTATCACTCTACTCGGTATTGTACAGGTTGCTCAGAGGTGATCTGTGTCTCGCCTACAAGGCAATCTCAGACCCTGCCTGGCTAGAGATGCTCCATATCCGTAAGTCTAACTCCTCATCCATTACCCACTCAAAAGACCTGAATCTATATGTGACAGCAACAAAACCTGCTGGAGAGAAAGTTTGTCTCCCAGAAGCTGCCCTCTCTCTGGAATAGACTTCCCATACACGTCAAACAGAGTACCTCGCTGACCCTCTTCAAGTGCAACCTTGATGAGTGGATGGGAAACCACAAATTTGTCCCAGGGGTTCCACCTGTGTCCCTCACTTGACAGAGGCGACAGGTGCTGACTGAGGTTTCCTTTTGGGGATAAACTATTGGATAGGTTTGTAAGGGCCCGAGGGCCATTAGACTAGTAACCTACTATGATCCAATGATGAATAGCTTTATAGCCCCTCTCCCCACTGATGGAACAGACACCTATGCTGAGTTATGCACCAATGCTTTATTCGAGTGCCTGTACACTTGTATTGACTCTGCCGTACCTGATAGAACCAAAGCAAGATCTTCAAGGAAAAACAAACCTGCCTGGTGGACAACTGCCATTAATAGGCTATACAACAGGAGAAAGAAATTGCTGTCTAAGAGCAGGGAGAAACAGTCTCAAAACTGGAAACACCCCCTCCTCAACTTAAACAAGCAAATAAGACTCCTAGTGAAACCCTCTGAAGCTAACTACAAATCCAAATTAGCTTCCCTAACTAAAGATAACCACAAGGCATTCTTTAGTTACATCTGTAACCTGAAAGGTAAGGCCCAAATTTGAGCTGAACTAGTAGTTAATGGTACTACATATATAAAACCTGTGGACAGAGCAAACCTGCTGGCTGATAGGTTCAGTGAAAACTTCACTCCCCTGTTCCCACCACATAGACCCCAAAGCATCCTAAACACCTGTCCCTCACCTAGTATCTCTGAGGAGCAGGTCTTAAATGCCCTCTCCAAGGCCAAAAACACAACCTGTATGGGACCAGACAACATCCCGGGCTGTGTGCTACATGGGTCAAAACAGGAATTAGCATCACCATTCAGCACACTTTTCAATCACAGCCTAAGGACTGGCTTCATCCCAGTGGAATGGAAAACAGCTACTGTCATCCCTTTGCACAAAGGGGGTACATCCATGGACTCTGGGAACTATATACCCCTTTGCCTGACCAGCCTTATATGCAAGGCCATGGAACAAATTATGGACCTTGTTAACAAAGATATATCCAAACTCTATTGCTTATCCCATCAGCATACTCATTAGCAGATCAATTAAAGAATTTCTTGTTCCAGACATCTGTAAAAAAACATTAATTCTCCCCTTACACAAAGATGGCACCAACACAGACACCACAAACTTTAGGCCCATAACAATTCTCTCATCCCTCTCTAAAATACTGGAAAAATGCATCCCTGCCCAACTCCTCAACCACCTGCTTGAAAACCAAATTCTATCACCCACTCAGCATGGTTTCAGGCCAGGGCACAGCACCACTGCAGCCCTCCTCTCCTTCCTTGATACAGTTAACTGGGCACGAGATTCTGGCAAAATAATGGTTTCTCTTTTCTTCGACCTCTCCAAAGTTTTTAATACAATTTCCAACACCATCCTCCTTCTAAATTATCCACCCTCCACATTTCCCCACATACCCTACAATGGTTCAATAGCTATCTCTGCAATAGGCAGCAATCCACCAAATAAGCAAACACGAAAACTTATTGAAACTTGATAAAAAACAACAGGAAAGCAGAAACAAGCTGGACAAAAATGGCACGGACTATTTTATTTAACGTAAGCACTTTCAGCTAAGCAGATGCCCAGCCTTCATCAGACATAATTCACTTAACACAGGTCTATTTTTATATAAAAACATTACATCCACAAGTGGCTAATAAGCCAATCACAATAATGGATTAATAAAAATTGTAACCTCGATACACACCTGATTATATAAAAACATTTCTTCATCTTTCAAGCCAATATTTAACATATGTTAACTCACTAAACAACTAATCATCTTATAAAATATATAATAAATAAAAAACAAGTTATAAACAAAAATAAAAAAGAGAAAACATACTTAGAAAGGTATAAAGTAAAAAAACGGAATGCTTAAAGGTTTTAACAATAATGGCTAAACTGTTTAAAGAGAGGATATCTCACGTTCATATTACTAGTAGTTATTATAACAAATAACATTTATCTAAGGAGAGCTTTAAGTTTAAGAATACACTTAATGGAGGCAAAATCATTCAAACCTGGAGGAGATGTGCACATGTTCTAATCTGCCAGAATAATTCTTGCTCTTCTAAATGCAACTGCCAGGGCCCTCCCCTTATGTCATTTTTAATCTGATACACTACACTAAATACAAAGCAGTGATCAGGGAACTCTGAAATATGCCTGGCAAGTGCATTTGTGAGGTCCTTCCTACCTATGGCATACAGGTGTTCGTAAATTCTTTTCTTTATTTTTCTCTCAGTTTTGCCTATATAGAAGGAAGGACATTTCTCACATAGAGCCACATATATAACTCCCTTGGTATCACATTTATAGTTTCCCTTGATAAAATAATTTTTCTTGTTGATATGCACTTTGTTATCATTATGAATAAACTTACATTGTGGGCACATACCACATTTGCGCATGCCCATTATTTTATTTTTGGGTTTATCCGTGGCCATTTCAACAAGATTTTTAAGATGAATACCCCTTCGATATGTAAATTTTGGATATGTACCAAGAACCTTAACAAGAGCTCTGTCTTCAAGTATAATGCTCCAATTTTTAGCTACTACTTCCCTAATAACTTTATAGTCCACACTATATGTGAACAAAAAGTTAATTCTAGAATGTGCAGGGGAATCCATCTTAATAGTGTCCTTCCCAGATCTACCCATTAGGCCACCATCCAGCAGGGGCATAAAATGTCCATTAGCCCTTTTAACCTGCACTTCGTGCATCATCCCTCTTATAAGACTATCAGGATAACCTCGGCACAGAAACATTTTACTAATATTGTCACATTCCTCCATGAAATCAGTGTCATCTGAAATCATTCTAGCAGCCCTGACAAATTGCCCTTTCACTACACTCCTTTTATGGAGCAGAGATTATTGACCTGAAGGAGGAACTTGAAGTTTTGGAGGCTACTTTGGTACAAGATAATGACTTTCTGAGATATAAATATGACTATTTGAGAATTTTCTCAAGTATTGAAGCTTCTATTTCCAAACTTGTTCTTAATAAAAAACGTAAAATGGACAGAGATATTTCAGATTATGTAAACAACATAAGCTTACCCCCCTCCCCCTTTGGTAGGACAGAATTTACCTAAGGGTGGTGAGGTGGCTAAAATAGCTTCTACATCTGATATTAATAATACTAACGATGAACAAACACCTGTTCGTAGAAGTGAACGTATCAGGGGCCCAAATAATAACAATAATATCAGTGGACATGGTCAAAATCAAAATCAAAATCAAGAACTCGCTAATACTGACAACGAGCAGGTTTTTCCCAGGGACAGGAATACACAGGACAACAGCAATGTCAGACTGAACAACAGGGGACAACCACAGAGAAAGAGAAAAGGGAATCAACGGAGGAGATGACATTCCCTTTAGAGACAGGACCTGAGATTCTTACAACCCAATATAGTGACTTTAAGATATATAACTATACCATGCTAACCGTTGAGCAACCCCTGATTGACTTTTTTTCAAAAGGATTGTCGTTCATTCCAGATAAAAGGAGTGACCTTGTAAAAAGACTTATAGATTTTAAACTGTACGTCCGGAAGCTGAATTTGGCAGTTTCTTTAGGGAATACACCTGCACTCCTTAATTCCTTTAGAGTGTCAAGCGTGTTCAACCCACCTCTCCATGGTGGGTCGAATACTTTTGAAAAGATATATGACATTGATTTTAGGGCTAGACTCAACAACAACATGCATGATTTGGGAATGAGAAGTAATATATCTAAATATGAATTAGATTTTATTTCACTTCTTAATGAATGTAAAGTTAGAGTCATGAAACCAGATAAGGGAGGGGGTCTGTTTTTTATGGATGAATACCTTTATGAAAATAAAATGTTAATTCATCTGCAGTCTGACACATATTTGAGATCTAGTTTGAATGAAGTGCATCTAGCTTATAAGAAAATCAGGGGAGTTTTGGATGAACTTTTCTTGGAAGGTAGTATTGATTGTAACATCTTTCACTATTTGTCCATGCCAGCACCAAAGGTTCCTACGATTTTTGGCACACCTAAAATTCATAAAAACCTAATGGATCCCCCATTAAGGCCCATGGTTGACGGACGGGGTTCTATTACTTATGCTTGTGCCAAGTATATTGATGGCATCCTTAAACCATACATCCAGGGGGAACCACAGATTTGCAAAGATTCCTGGGATTTTTTGGAGAACTTTAACAAAATTGAATATCATTCAGATGTGGTCTTTCTGGTTGTAGATGTTAAAGATCTTTATACAGTCATACCTCACCAACTAGGAATTGACTGGACAAGAAATTTTATGCTGACTAAAAAGGCTACCAATGTACAGATGTACATAGTGGAGACCTTATTGGATTTGGTGCTTTCAAACAATTTTCTGGTGTTTAAGGACCAGTTTTTTCTCCAAAACATACGGATTGCTATAGGGTCTCCCTGTGGGTGTAGTTTTGCAAACAGCGTTATGGCCTTTTGGGAACGTAACTGGCTGTTCAATAGTGAACTGTATCAGCAACATGTCACTTGGTATACTAGATACCAAGATGACATGTGCTTCATCTGGAAGGGCCCACAAAACCTTATTCCAGAGTTCATAGACAACATCTCTGGAATGACTGATTTTCTAGAATTCATGTATTCTATTGGGGTGGACGAAATGAATTTTTTTGATGTAAAAATCTGTAAAGATAAAATTAATAACAAATTTAAATCTTTAATTTACAGAAAGCCAACCCACTCAAATAGTTATCTCCATTTTTCTAGTTGTCACCCCTTCAACCAAAAAAGGAGTGTAGTGAAAGGGCAATTTGTCAGGGCTGCTAGAAGGATTTCAGATGACACTGATTTCATGGAGGAATGTGACAATATTAGTAAAATGTTTCTGTGCCGAGGTTATCCTGATAGTCTTATAAGAGGGATGATGCATGAAGTGCAGGTTAAAAGGGCTAATGGACATTTTACGCCCCTGCTGGATGGTGGCCTAATGGGTAGATCTGGGAAGGACACTATTAAGATGGATTCCCCTGCACATTCTAGAATTAACTTTTTGTTCACATATAGTGTGGACTATAAAGTTATTAGGGAAGTAGTAGCTAAAAATTGGAGCATTATACTTGAAGACAGAGCTCATATTAAGGTTCTTGGTACATATCCAAAATTTACATATCGAAGGGGTATTACTCTTAAAAATCTTGTTGAAATGGCCACGGATAAACCCAAAAATAAAATAATGGGCATGCGCAAATGTGGTATGTGCCCACAATGTAAGTTTATTCATAATGATAACAAAGTGCATATCAACAAGAAAAATTATTTTATCAAGGGAAACTATAATTGTGATACCAAGGGAGTTATATATGTGGCTCTATGTGAGAAATGTCCTTCCTTCTATATAGGCAAAACTGAGAGAAAAATAAAGAAAAGAATTTACGAACACCTGTATGCCATAGGTAGGAAGGACCTCACAAATGCACTTGCCAGGCATATTTCAGAGTTCCCTGATCACTGCTTTGTATTTAGTGTAGTGTATCAGATTAAAAATGACATAAGGGGAGGGCCCTGGCAGTTGCATTTAGAAGAGCAAGAATTATTCTGGCAGATTAGAACATGTGCACACCTCCCTCCAGGTTTGAATGATTTTGCCTCCATTAAGTGTATTCTTAAACTTAAAGCTCTCCTTAGATAAATGTTATTTGTTATAATAACTACTAGTAATATGAACGTGAGATATCCTCTCTTTAAACAGTTTAGCCATTATTGTTAAAACCTTTAAGCATTCCGTTTTTTTACTTTATACCTTTCTAAGTATGTTTTCTCTTTTTTATTTTTGTTTATAACTTGTTTTTTATTTATTATATATTTTATAAGATGATTAGTTGTTTAGTGAGTTAACATATGTTAAATATTGGCTTGAAAGATGAAGAAATGTTTTTATATAATCAGGTGTGTATCGAGGTTACAATTTTTATTAATCCATTATTGTGATTGGCTTATTAGCCACTTGTGGATGTAGTGTTTTTATATAAAATAGAGCTGTGTTAAGTGAATTATGTCTGATGAAGGCTGGGCATCTGCTTAGCTGAAAGCGCTTACGTTAAATAAAATAGTCCGTGACGTTTTTGTCCAGCTTGTTTCTGCTTTCCTGTTGTTTTTTAGCAATCCACCAAATGGCAACAGTCTTACTCTCCCTTCCTCAGTACTTCCACCAAGGCTCCATACTTGGTCATCTCTTACTTAGTATATTTATTAACAACTTTCACTCCACTCTCCCACAGTGCTCAGTAATCCAGTATGCTGGCAACTCCACAATAATATGGACTGCCTATTCCAGCTCTGAACTCCAGCAAATCACCCAGAATACTCTCACCTCTACTGAATCTTGGATGCTTAGTCATCTTTCCCTAAATCCGAAAAAAACGACACTAGTACTTTTTACCCCTAAGAAAATCACTCCTCTAGATAAAAAACTCTTAGAAGTTGTCCCATACGCTATACTACTAGGCATTATTATAGATGAAAACCTTAATTTTCACCTTCACAAAAACAATAACATCAAAAACACACCAAAAGCTCAGTATGCTCTACAGGCACCAACATTTTCTTAACCTCTCTACTAGAGAAACCCTTGCAACCACCTTTCTATTACCCTCTCTCCTTTATGGTGACCCTCTCCTCACTAATATCCAAAATTCCACAAAATCCAGACTTGATATGTGTTACAACAGAATAGCTAAATTTCCCACCAAGGCCAAATTCTCATCCCATCACTGTAACTCACTGAAATAATTAGGCTGGCTGGAACTTCCCCACCATCTCTCATTCACCCAACTAACTACAGCGCACAAATTAATCTACAGACCCACAGACTGTCCTGTTCTCTTGACACTATTTGCCAAATACCAACCCAGCAGGCAACTAAGATCTGAAAATCGTCTACTTCTAAAAGTAGAAAAGCCCACCTTACCTGCTGGTCAACTCCTCTGCTCTGTAACAACTCTTTCTGGCTATGTACCTGCTATATAACAACTCTTCCTGGCTATGTACCTGCTATATAACAACCCTTCCTGGCTATGTACCTGCTCTATAACAACCCTTCCTGGCTATGTACCTGCTCTATAACAACCCTTCCTGGCTATGTACCTGTTCTATAACAACCCTTCCTGGCTATGTACCTGCTCAATAACAACCCTTCCTGGCTATGTACCTGCTCTATAACAACCCTTCCTGGCTATGTACCTGCTCTATAACAACCCTTCCTGGCTATGTACCTGTTCTATAACAACCCTTCCTGGCTATGTACCTGCTCTATAACAACCCTTCCTGGCTATGTACCTGCTCTATAACAACCCTTCCTGGCTATGTACCTGTTCTATAACAACCCTTCCTGGCTATGTACCTGCTCTATAACAGCCCTTCCTGGCTATGTACCTGTTCTATAACAACCCTTCCTGACTGTATACCTGTTCTATAAGAACCCTTCCTGGCTATGTAACTGTTCTATAACAACCCTTCCTGGCTATTTACCTGCTCTATAACGACTCTTCCTGGCTATGTACCTGCTCTATAATAACCCTTCCTGGCTATGTACCTGCTCTATAATGACTCTTCATGGCTATGTACCTGCTCTATAACAACCCTTCCTGGCTATGTACCTGCTCTATAACAACCCTTCCTGGCTATGTACATGTTCTATAACAACCCTTCCTGGCTATGTACCTGCTCTATAACAACCCTTCCTGGCTATGTACCTGCTCTATAACAACCTTTCCTGGCTATGTACCTGCTCTATAACAACCCTTCCTGGCTATGTATCTGTTCTATAACACAGGTTGGGAGGGTGGCGTAAAGGTTAAGGCTTTTGCCTTACAAGCACAAGGTTCAGGGTTTGTGTCTCACAAAGGATAATTGGCTAGGCTTAAAATGGCTCGCAGGGGCAGTTAGCTTAGTACTAATCTATAAACCTATAAACCCTTCCTGGCTATGTACCTGTTCTATAACACCCCTTCCTGGCTATGTACCTGCTCTATAACAACTCTTCCTGGCTATGTACCTGCTCTATAACAACCCTTCCTGGCTATGTACCTGTTCTATAACAACTCTTCCTAGCTATGTACCTGCTCTATAACAACCCTTCCTGGCTAAGTACCTGCTCTATAACAACCCTTCCTGGCTATGTACCTGCTCTATAACAACCCTTCCTAGCTATGTACCTGCTCTATAACAACCCTTCCTGGCTATGTACCTGCTCTATAACAACCCTTCCTGGCTATGTACCTGCTCTATAACAACCCTTCCTGGCTATGTATCTGTTCTATAACAACCCTTCCTGGCTATGTACCTGCTCTATAACAACCCTTCCTGGCTATGTATCTGCTCTATAACAACCCTTCCTGGCTATGTACCTGCTTTTTAACAACCCTTCCTGGCTAGGTACCTGTTCTGTAACAACCCTTCCTGGCTATGTACCTGCTCTATAACAACCTTTCCTGGCTATGTATCTGCTCTATAACAACTCTTCCTGGCTATATATCTGTTCTATAACAACCCTTCCTGGCTATGTACCTGCTCTATAACCTAACCTCCTCCTCCTCCTTATAAGATAACTAAACTCCTGTGCTTTTTGTTAATGCTGACTGATGAAATTTTTTCCATAATTATTATATTTTATCACTTGTTGACATTGGTACAATAATGCTGATTAATATATCTCTGTTTATACCTCTCTGATTAAATTCATCTGACAACCAGCAAAATTCCTGCTTTTATGTATATATTCTGTATATATTACTGTAATCACCATGTGTAAACACTGTACTTACTTTTGTACCAATTAATGTTTAATATTTTCTGTATCTATGTTCTTGTCTGAGCTTTTCTCCCTGGGCATCCACTGAAAATGGGCTCTTTTAGGCCCAGTGGACTTTACCAGTAAACATATGCAATAAATAAAATAAATATAGGAAATCTCCAAATGCTTGGCCACACACAGTTTGGCTTTGTCAAGGGGAGATCATGCCTGTTAAACTTGGTTGAGTTCTTTGAGACAGTCACCAAAGCCCTAGACGTGGGCAAATCTGTGCATATGGCCTACCTAGACTTAGCCGAGGCCTTTGACACAATCCCCCACTCAGGCATCATTGATAAACTCACCTAGCTGGGTATCAACCCATATATTGTCAGGTGGGCTACAAACTGGCTCACTGATAGAATTCATATGTTCAAAAAGGAGACTCCACCTCCTCCATCAGACCCATAACTAGTGGTGTCCCATGGGATCAGTTCTGGGACCCCTACTTTTCAGAATCTACTTCTCTGAAGTACAGGCTAAAACTAAAGGACTGTGGCTGACAAAGTTGGCTGATGATTGCAAAATGGGAGCATTCATTTAAAAACCCTAGTGATGTCAATACCCTGCAAGAAGGTCTTACACAGAGTAATGACTGATGCAAATGTCATGGTCTTAAACTTAATACAAAAAAAATGCATTATCATCTCCTTTGGCAGGGGTGATGTTCCTGCAAACTACCACATTAACAGCAATACTTTAAGCACACAGTCAGTGGTGAGAGATTTGGGCACACAGGTTGACAGCAACCTTAACTTTGATCATGTCTCCACAGTGGTAAGAAGGGAAGGGCATTTTATATTGCTCATCTCATAAGTAAGGGCATTGTCTTCCGAAAAAAAGAGGCTAGAACCCACCTGTACTCTTCCCTTATCAGGCCAAGAATAGAGTACAATGCTTCCATTGGTACGTTCCTTTCCAAACACCTGCAGCAATTGGAGAGACCACAAAGTTTCCTTAGAAAGAAAATTCAGGTTCTTCAAGATCTGTCTTATGCATATTCTTTCTAGTTGTTTCTTTAGCTTCACAGGGGGAACATATAATAGGGCAAATTTCCAGGATAATGTATATTTCTCATGTCCCTTTTTGCTTAATCTGACTTTAAGTGAACACCAGAGTTTGTATGAGCATTTACAGCTCCAGAATGTATGAAGTAGGTCAGCATTCTGGCTATCACAATGTAGACATAAGGGGGATGAAGCAGGTTTAAATTTTATTACTGCCGGGGTAAGGTAAGCATTATTTAGTATCATGAATTGTCTGTAGCTCAGTTTTCTGAAGGGAATATATTTATTTATTTGTCATTTGAAAAGACTGAATCATTCAGTCATTAGAAATTAGTGGATCTATGCCACGCCAGTATTTTGAGAACAGTATCTCTTCGTGGTACCTTATTGACATAATGAGTTTGTATGAGCTGGGTATCATTTCCTTGCTCAGTGTTAGTGGAGACCGTAGTGTTTTCACTAGACATGTCTCTCTGTGTGATTGTAGGATTATTTAGTATACTGGCACACATGTCTCTGATTTGTCTTAGCATAATTAGGTAATGTTTAGGTAAGTTCAAAGTTGTTCTCAGCTCTGTGAGAGATTGATTCTTATAAGAATAAAGGTCTAACACCGTCAGCTCCCTTAGCAAGGGGTATGGTTTTAAGTTTACCATTTTATCATTAATCTTAAGGTTAGGATTCATATGTAGAGGTTGCATTATAATAGGTTCATAGGTTCATAGGTGTGTACTAGGCTAACAGCCCTGGAGCCTATATAAGCATAGCCCAAGAAGATTCCCTGGCATCATGCCTCCCAAAGTTAGCTCCCCGTGCCCCTGTCAAGCAGGGCCACTGAAGTGATCCCCAGGGTGAACTTCCTCTTGCCCACCCACTCATCAATATTTCTGTTAAAGAGGACCAGTGAAGTGCTCTGCTTGATGTGAATGGGAAGTTTGTTCCAGAGTATGGAAAGTCTCTGGGTTAGGAACCTGTCCCTCCAGCATGT
This sequence comes from Protopterus annectens, assembly GCF_019279795.1. Lineage (NCBI taxonomy): Eukaryota > Metazoa > Chordata > Ceratodontiformes > Protopteridae > Protopterus > Protopterus annectens. The sequence goes on from NC_056729.1 coordinate 1,672,697,251, forward strand.
TCTGTTTATTGTGGTAATGAGGTTAAGGTCCCTGGGGCTTGTGGCATGGAGGGATTGGGATTTCTTTAGGTGTAGCGTATCTAGCAACTCTGGGTCAGACATGGTTTTTTAGTTCAAGCAGAGATCACCTCTAAGTAGATGATAAGAGACAGAGTATAGCTGGAGTTTTTTGAGTCTGGACCATATAGGGCATGTGTCTAAGGCCTAAGATCCTCTTAGTGAGGTACTTTTGTGGCCTTCATAGTTGTTGTAGGTGTCTAGTGAGGTACATACCAAATGGGGCATTATATTCTATAATAGGTCTAATGAGGGATGAGTAGAGAGGGATTATGACCTCTTTCTTCCTGGATGAGAAACCTTTTGTAATGAGATGTGCCGCATGGAAGGACTTTCTGACTACACTGGCAATGTGGTTATCAAAGGAAAGGTTGCTGTCAACCTGTGTCCTCAGGTCTCTTATCATACCTTCGGTGTTTAGTGCACTACCACCTATGCAGTAGTTCATGGGCACTGAATTTTTCCCAAAGGGAATGACAATGCACTTTTTGGCATTGAGCTTAAGGCCATGGTTCTGGCACCAGTCATTGGTGTCAGTGAGACTTTTTTGTAGAATGTCTACATCAGTTGGAGAATCAATAATGGCTCCCAATTTGCAATTGTCTGCAAACTTGGTCAGCCAGAGTCCCTTTGTGTTGGCTTGAACTTCAGGGAAGTAGATGCCAAACAAGAGAGGACCTAGGACTGATCCCTGTGGGACACCACCTGTAACTGGTTGGTAGTCAGATTTGGAGACCGCTACTTTCACCATATTGGTTCTATCAGTGAGCCAGTTGGAAACCCATCTTATTACATAGGGGTTTATGCCTAGTTTTGTGAGTCTATCTATGATTCCTGAGTGAGGGATGGTGTCAAAGGCCTTGGAAAGTTCTAGGTAGGTTGTGTGAACTACCTTGCCCTCATCCACAGCTCTAGTGACAGACTTGAAGATGTCTATCAGGTTGAGCAGGAATGATCTACCTTTCACAAACCCAAACTGCGTGGGGTCCAGAATTTGGAGATTCCCAATGTCCTTATTTATAAGGTCCATGATGATGCTCTCCATGGCCTTGCATATCAGACTCGTCAGGTTAATGGGGCGGTAGTTCCCAGGGTCTGTAGTCGCCCCTTTGTGGAGTGGGATGATTGTAGCACTGCACCATTCAGTAGGAACAAAGCCTGAAATGAGGCTGTGATTAAACAGGGTACTCAGGTGTGGTGCCAGGTTAGTTTGTAATTCATGTAGAACACAGCCAGGGATATTATCAGGTCCCATGGAAGCTGTATTCTTGGCTTTGAACAGTGCGGTTTTTAACTGTGTATTCGTGACGATAGGGACTTGGCATTCCTCAGGTATTGTGATGGGCTCTTTAGGGGGTGAAAGGGAGGTACAGTTCGCACTGAACCTGTCGCCCAATATGTTGGCAATATCAGTTGGTTCTGTATATGTATTGCCATTGTGCTGTAACTCAGTGCAGATCTGAGTATTGCCATGCAGATTCTTGACATATCTATAGAAGGCCTTGTGGTTGTCTTTAGAATCTGCAGCAATTTTGTTTTCATAGCTAACTTTAGAGGACTTGATGAGGGATTTCAGTTTTTTTGCTGAGGCTAACAAAGGAGTTTTTCCAGTCTTGGGATTTCACCCTTTTCTGCAACAGTTTGTTTGTTCCTTCTGTTGTAGAGTTTGTTTATGGTAGGGGACCACCAGATTGGCTTCCTTTTTTGGAGGAGAGCGTCTTCGTTCTGTTTTATATGGCCCATTCCATGCACTTGTGTATGTGCTCTTACAGTGTACTGGTGTATGATTCAGCAGTCATGTACCTATTTTCCATTTGCATGGGTGTCGTAAAGTTAGCCACCTCTGTTTTTAGAAGCCTAAAACTGGTGTTGGAGAAGTTTTTTAAGGTGGTTTCCTTTGGGGGGAGTGAGGGTGGGATGTGGATATCCATGGTGATTAGCTTGTGGTTAGATGTGACCAGGGAGGAGTTGATTTCTGGTGTAGTGCAACAGTCACCCATGTTAGTAATGACCAGGTCAAGGATGTTTCTACCCCTGGTGGGGGTAAGAATGAGTTGGTCCAGGGCATTGGAATTAATGAATTCCAGAAAACGTTGAGCAAGTGTGTTGGTACATGAGTAATTTTCAGAGTTAATGGAGGAGTAGTTAAAGTCTCCCAGTATAAGGGTATTGGGTTGTACCCTAATATTTTCCAGTGTGTTTAGGAATGTGGAGTGGGAGTCTTGGGACATGGTGGGGGATCTATAGCAGGCTACAACCTGGATTGCAGTTTTACCTGAAGTATCTCTGATGTGTTATGTTGGGCTACTAGTCTTTAGGTGTGCATATTCTTTATGAATATGGAGACACCACTGCCTTTAGTGCTTTGGTCCAGGTTTAGGGGACGAAAGGTGTGATGTGAATTATAGCCTGGTAGTGCTGAGGTGCTCTCTGGAGCCTTAATCCAGGTCTCGGTCACTGCACAGATGTCGATGTTCTCCATTTTAAGGAGTGCTTCAAGCGAGTGCATTTTGAGATTTAGACTTATAGCACTGAGTAGCATAGCCCTCAGATTTCATTTGCTTGTAGCTGCTATGGTAGTAATTTTGTCTTTAGGATATTGCCTAAAAAAGGCACTATGGAGGTGGCAAGAGCCTTGGCCAGTATCCGGAATCCCTGGGGTGACAGGTGCAGGCCATCTCTGATGAAGCATCAAAGTCTGTCAGTCATGTCATCCCAGGCAGACAGATACTTATTAACACATTGAATTCATATAATAACGGCATTATATACATCCCAGGCAGACAGATACTTATTAACACATTGAATTCATATAATAACGGCATTATATACATCCCAGGCAGACAAATACTTATTAACACATTGAATTCATATAATATTATTAACACATTGAATTCATATAATAACGGCATTATATAAATTCAATATGTTAATAAGTTTTTGCAGTACCTTAATTTTGTCTCTAATTTTTTTATGTAATTCATGTCCTTCAAACTATTTTTGTCCAAGAATGGGAGACCCTGGGGATTTATGTTCAATGATTTAACATAGTTATAAAATAAAATATTATATTACACTGAACTGGAAAGACAGAACTCAGCTGTCTTGGAATGGATTCAGACAAACAGCTATTAGATACATAACAGCACACAGATTTTTAATGCATACTCAAAAACGAAACAAACATTTTGTTGAATTTTGGAACTCGCTAATGGATCATATACTGAGATAATACCCACTGACTCATGCCATTGTCTAATTATTAAGGAATAAAACTGTATTTTTTCTCTTCACTCTGTTCCCCACACCTCTCCCCCTCCATCATTCATTTATAATCAATACAATTTTGGGCTACTTGTTATAACCCAGCCTAATTTTATACTTCCCCAATAGTAATCACTGCACACCAAGCACACTTGCAATGTCATCATATTGGTTGTGTTTTATTGGCAAGCAGTACATATGTATATATGTATATAGTTTATTGAATGATTTAATATTTTTTCTCAGCTTTTTTGCTAATTATATGTGATAACACCATCCTGTCACTCTATTATATTTCATTGTACTTAACACTGTTATCTAGCTGTAGCTGTTGTTCTGTCTGATATGTTTGTTCTTGGTTTTGAACTCAATGGAAATGTCATTTAAGAAAAGTCAATAAAGAAATTGTTAAAAAAAAAAAAAGATCTGTGTTATGCAGACAGATTGAAATCATTGTCACTTTATTCTGTGTCGTACAGACTGCTCAGAGCAACCTTTGTCTTGCATATAAAGCAATCTCTGACCCAGCTTTGATGGAAATGCTGCACATTCACAAGACAAATGGCACACAGGTCACTTGCTCGAAGGACCTTAACCTGGTATGTGACATCAATGTCACCATGGCCAAAATAATGGAAAAGTGCATACATAAGCAACTTCTAGCTCATCTTATTCAGAACACTCTCCTAGCCACCTCCCAGCACGGATTTAGACCTGCCCATAGTACAACCACAGCCCTTCTCTCCTTTCACACAATAAATCAAAACCGTAATTACAACAAGCTCTCCTCAGCTCTCTTTCTAGACCTATCCAAGGCATTTGATATGGTGAATCACCACCTACTCCTAGACACACTAAAATCACTTTGCATAGATAACCTAGTAATCAGCTGGTTCATTCCTACCTGCATGGCAGACAACAAGCTGTACTATGGAAAGACACTCTACCCCCCCCCCCTTTTACCTGTCATCCTTGGTGTCCCCCAAGGATCTATATTAGGCCCCCTACTATTCTCCATATTCATTAATGACCTACCCAAAGTTATTCCAGATGCAACATGTATTCAGTATGCAGATGACTCCACCCTAATCTGCTCTGCCACCCCCCCCCCCACAGAATTACAATCCCTATCCCAAATCACCTTCAACAAAGTAGAGGACTGGCTCACTGGTTGCTGTCTCTTACTGAACCCAAATAAAGCCAAACTATTACTTTTCTCCCCTACCCGTAAGGTCACATCACCACTTATTACCATCTCATCTAACAATGGCACAATAATTTCTCCAGAACCTTGTACTAAACTACTTGGGGTAATCATCAATAACAATCTGAAGTTTGATGCTCACGCAGACAAAACCATCAAGACAGTTAACAAAAAACTAGGCTCTTTGTACAGGATTAAACAATTTCTAACCCCATCTGCCAGAACTGCCATAGCTTGAGCACATCTCCTATCGACCCTTCTCTACACCTCACCCATCTTTGTAAACCTAAGCAAGTCAAACCTTAACAAATTTACTAGCTGCTACAATAATATAGCTAGATTTGCCACAGGTTTTCCCTACAGAACCCATCATTGTCTAAATCTTCAAACACTAGACTGGCTAGAACTACCACATCAACTTCAATATAACCAACTTATAGTTATTCATAAAATCCTCTACCAACCTAGCAGTACACCCATTCTGACAAATATCATCACCCCCTACAGTAACCTACATCCCTCCGCTCAACCAACAGAATGCTAGTTCAGTCTGCCAAAGCCAGCTCAGCTGGAGAATCATTATTCTCCAACTCTGCTGGTAAAAAATGGAACTTACTCCCTGCAGATATTAATACTACATCCTCCTTATCCCAATTCAAAATATCCCTAAAGAAACACCTAAAAACCACATTGGCTATGTCCTAGTCTAAACCCAGACAAACCCTGATCGAAGCACAATTCACACAGGGGAAACACCCTAAAAGAATAATATTATGAGCCTTTCACTACCCAGACTAAATATGCTTCTCAACAACTGATAAGACTCAATTATAAGGATGGAATCTTGTGTCCTACCCACTCTAAAGCTATGTTGTTCCCCTTTAATATGTAATCTCTAACTACTTGCCTTCTCAACTAACCAACCTCCTCTTGTTTGTCATCCTGAAAACTAAATGTTTAAATATTTCATATAATAAAACTACAATGCTGTTAAATTTCAATTTAAGCATGGCTGTGTATTGACACTTGTTATGTACACGTGGAGCTTTTCTCCCTGGGCCTCCACTGAAAATGGACATGTATCCAGTTGGACTCTCCCAGTTAACAAATGTAAAATAAAATAAAAATAAATAAAATAAACAGAACTTGCTGGAGAGATAGATTTGTCTCACAGAGGTTGCCCCACCTTTGGAACAAGCTTCCTATTCATGTTAAACAAAGCCCCCCATTGGCCCTATTTAAGTGCAGTTTGGATGATTGAGTGGGTAACCAGAAATTCACCCCTGGAGTTCCACCTGTGTCCCTCTTGGACGGAGCAATAGTTGCTGATTTTAGTGTCTGCTTAAACCAGACACCCTTGGAAACATGGGTTGAACTTGGCTAGACTTGTAAGGGACTCAAGACAAGCCTAGTAACCACCTATGATCCTATGACTATTGCCACTGTGGCTCAGTATTTTAAATCAGATATCTAGGTTTTCTTTAACAGAGAGCAAACTCAGTTTTTGTTTTTATTAAAATACAGAGCATGCAGTCAAAAACAATAATTAAGTATTCAATGTGTCTGCAAAAAGTACACGTGCTCACACACACACACACACACACACACACACACACACACACACACACACACACACAAGCACACGCACACGTACATGCACATGCACACGCACACATACATGTACTCACACACTTGGGAGGGTTGCCTCTACTCTGTGTTTGTTGAGAGTTGACACAGCTAGCATCTAGGTTCAGTTTAGTAGGAATTATGGAAAAGAAAGTGAAGACCATTGGTATGAATGTGGCAGTATTATAGATGAACATTAAAAAAGGCAGTAAAGCATGACAGAATGTGTATTATGATATAGAAGATAATGACATTGCTGCAGGGTAGGCATTGCATATTTAAGTGCGCTGACCTTTCTCAGTATCACAATCCTTGAGTATGCCAGTGTTATTGATAGCCATTAACGTATAATAAAAATACATATTTTTTTCTGTGACTGATCTAAGTATGGTGATGCTGTCCAAAACGGATGTAGTTTTGCTTCACTAGCCAATAAGGATTTATTTTTATATATAGCCCATTTAAACAGTCATGAAAACATGTACAAAGTGCACACTTTTGGAAAAAGCAATGCTGAAAATGTCCAGCATATTTTAAATCAGTTATGTTGCCAAAGGCAGGAAGCCATATTAGACTGAGTGGAGGCCGAACCAGGGGAATGCCTTGCAAATAACTGGTAGTTAATATAGAGGACTAAAGCTTCAAGCTGTTACAGACATACTTCCTGTGCCCAGAGTACAAGCTTTGATTCTTTACACCGTCTCTTGCCGATTACGTGACTCTGAGAAAGTCACTTGACCAGAAGGTGCTCCTGGGTCACCCCTAAAAAGGGATAATTGTATCCAGTGGGATTACTTGTCAACAGACAGAAAAAAAAAAGTTATCCTTGCAGGAAAGTGTTCAGCAAGAAACACAGAGGCAGGATTCAAGCATACATGGTACAGATATAAAGGACTCTGGGAGTGGTAGGGGAGAACTAACCTGAATATGCAGATAGGCTCACTAAACAGATATTGGGCACCTGCAGTGGAATGGGTCATATGGACTTGAATGCCCTTATTTACTTAAAGTATCTGTCTTTGATTTCCTAACCTCAAGGCAGGATAAGCACCAACTGAGATATCCAGCAGTGTTGTTTTATAAAGAATTATAATAATAAGGGTAGTAAGCCCAGTGTATTTCATGACAGCCAGGTTAACAGTGGAAAAATATTTGATTTATGATCTGATTTACTTAGTACTGTGCTAATTCAGTTTTTGCTCTGTATACCTCAAAAGTATATATATATATATATATATATATATATATACACACACACACACACACACACACACACACACATATATATATATATATATATATATATATATATATATATATATATATATGTGTGTGTGTGTGTGTTTGGCAAAATGTTTTGCTAATGGTACTGTACTTAAAAGGCTCAGCTCAGAACTGTAATAGTGTATTACGACTGTTTGGCTACAGTTCTTAAAAAATGTGGTAAGGGCTGTGGCTATAATATCTCCCAGAAGTTCTGACTAAGCCCATGTGCTAGTTTCACAGCAGGAAGTCTGTCGTTACTAACTGCTGTTTTTATCTTCATGATTTTCAGTCAGTGAGATAAAACCTGTGCTAAGCTATCCATCTGGTAACACACAGATCTGGTGCTGCAGTGATAAGCCAGATGTTGTATCAGATGTTAAATAAAAAGCTGTGCAGTCAGGGACGGGAAGTCTGAATACATATATATTGTTTTTAATAAAATCATCTTCAACACTTCTGCAGACCAAGCTGCCCACAAGCACAGATGTGAGAAAAAGTCCAAAAGAGAGAAAGAGAGAGAGAGAGATTCTTCCTCATAGCCGACTGATGTTCTTGTTTGAAAATGTTGCAGGCTGACTTTATTTTCTCAAGCATAGTAAGCAAACATTTTCTTAGAAAGAAATAAAATGCTATAGTTTTTTTATATTCAGAGCAGATGGATTAAAATTCTGTAAACATCCCCTCTCTTGTAAGTTAAAGCAGTAAGGAACTGACACTGACATAGTGATAAAGTGATATCCTTAACAATGAAGGATTGTATTCAATAAGTAAGAATAGAACTCAGTCGCACTTGGCACACACCACTGCAGACTGAAACTTATTTGACGCAGGAAGGAAGCACTGCACACCCCCCTCCAGCAGTGTTCATATCCTGAAGCAGCCCTCAGGTCCTAACCCATCAATATGCAAAAGTACAACAGTCTGCACAGTCACTTTAACTGTTTTGTTCTCAGTCACTGAACCAGTAACAGCAGTACTAAAACTAGAATCCTCTGTGCTGCATACAGTTTATGCAGCATCCCTTCCAATGTGAACACAAACAGGTGCATGAACATGCATGCAAATGCACCTCAATTACAAAACAGAAATGCATTAGACTATTAATTAAAATTCTTTATAATTCTGCAGACCATAAAGTGTAGATTGATTACTTTTATTTAAAATGTATTTATGTTATTCTATCAAATGAGTAAGGCTGAAACCAACAGTTCACTTTCTCTGGGCTGGGGGTTGAGCCATAAACCTTAATTTGCTTTAAGGAAGTGAAAATGAGAATCTAGATTGCTACCTGCACAAACCTGTTTGTAGTTTGCTGCTTCATACTCTAGGTTTCACTGTCAAAAACTGAACTATTTTTTATATGTGCAATGACTAGCTGTCATGCCTATCTTCTACTTAAGTTACATATTTAGAGATTGCTAAACAGAGCCATAAATGTGCTTATTATAACAGAATGCACACTGCACTCTGCACATGGAGAAATGAGCTCAGAAATCCGTGATAGGTTTCAAAATCAACTAGAGTACTTTTTTTAGTTTTTACTTGCTCTTTTCTTTTGTAAAAGTATAAAAACAAACACTGATGTTTTTGCAAGCAAAAACACTACCAGCCTTTCAGCTGTCAACAGTAACCTGTCGCACCATCAGATATTCATTGTCTTTTGACAAGTGGGTCTTCTAAAAACAGCCATTAGTGCAGAGAATTATGATTCCCAGTGATTAATTAGCTGCTTTCTATAGTCAATGATGCAAGGTTTGATTCCTCTAACACCATTTGCCTACTGTGTTATTGTCTAGACAAGGCTCTGTGTCATCCCTGAAAAGGAATACTTGTGTGCCATGAACTTACCTAGTTAACCAATGTATTTGAAAAACAAAGATTAGAACCCCCTCTTCACCAATGTATTTGAAAAACAAAAATTAGAACCCTCCCCCTTCACTGATGTATTTAGAAAAGAAAGATTAGAACCTCCTCTTCACCGATGTATTTAAAAAACAAAGATTAGAACCCACTCTTCTTCAGCTTTGGTCAGTAGAAGGCAGGTACATATTACTACAGCATAACTTCATAGGTTCATAGTTATATACTAGGTTAACAGCAGTAGGTCCCTTGTAAGCCTAGCAGAGCAACCCAAATTATATAGGGGATCATTTAATGACTGCCTCTGTTCATCAGAGACAGAGACAACAGACCAGGGGTCTCTAAAATTATGAAAATAAATAGATATTTAGACAGAAGCATCATCAAAGAAATGTTATTTAAGTTATAAGGCAGCATCTCATTACCTTCTTGTAGACCTTCCCTTTCACTCTTACAGGTACTCGTCTGTCACAAATCACTCCTGACACTCTTCTCCACCCACTCCATCCTGCCTGTACTCTCTTCTTCACCTCTCTTCCACACTCACCATTACTCTGAACTATTGACCCCAAGTATTTAAACTCATCCACCTTCACCACCTCTACTCCCTGCATCCTCACCATTCCTCTATCCTCCCTCTCATTCACACACATATATTCTGTCTTAGTCCTGCTGACCTTCATTCCTCTTCTCTCTAGAACATATCTTCACCTCTCCAGGGTCTCCTCCACCTGTTCCCTACTCTCACTACAAATCACAATGTCATCTGCAAACATCATAGCCCATGGGGACTCCTGTTTGATCTCGTCTTTCAACCTGTCCATCACCATTGCAAATAAGAAAGGGCTCAGAGCTGATCCTTGATGTAACCCCACCTCCACCTTAAACGCATCCGTCACTCCCATCGCAGAACTCACCGCTGTCACACTACCCTCATACGTATCCTGTACCACTCTTACATACTTCTTTGACACTCCTGACTTCCTCATACAATACCACAACTCCTCTCTAGGCACCCTGTCATATGCTTTTTCTAAGTCCACAAAGACACAATGCAACTCCTTCTAACCTTCTCTGTACTTCTCCATCAACACTCTCAGAGCAAACATTGCATCTGTAGTGCTCTTTCCTGGCATGAAACAATACTGCTGATCACTAATCATCACATCCCTTCTTAACCTAGCTTCCACTACTCTTTCCCATAACTTCATGCTGTGACTGATCAGTTTAATCCCTCTGTAAGTACTACAGCTCTGCACATCACCCTTAATCTTAAAAATCGGTACCAAAACACTTTTTCTCCATTCCTCAGGCATCTACTTCTCGGAAGTCCAGGCCAACACAGAAGGACTCTGGCTGACCAAGTTTGCTGATGACTGCAAGCTAGGAGTCACTATCAACTCCCCAAGTGATGCAGACATCCTACAAAAGGGCCTCCCTCAGACCAATGACTGGTGTCGGAACCATGGCCTGAAGCTTAACACCAAAAAATGCATTATGATCCCCTATGGAAAAAAACTAATTTCCCATGAATTACCACGTTGATGGGAGCCCACTGAACACCGAAGGGGCCATAAGAGATCTGGGCACCCAGGTCGACAACCACCTCACCTTCGACCACCACATTGCCACTGTGGTCAGAAAGTCCTTTTACGTGGCACATCTTATAACCAAAGGTTTCGCATCCAGAAAGAAAGAGGTCACTATCCTTCTCTACTCATCCCTTATTAGACCAATCATCAAATATAATGCCCCATTTGGCATATACCTGACCAGACACCTACAACAGCTGGAGAGGCCACAAAAGTACCTCACAAAAAGGATCCTAGGCCTTAAACACATGTCCTACATGGACAGACTCAAGAAGCTTCAGCTGTTCTCAGTCTCTCATTGTCTACTTAGAGGTGATCTCTGCTTGACTTACAAAGCCATTTCTGACCCATCCCTACTTGAAATGGTACACCTAAAGAAATCCCAATCCCCCTGTGCCACATGCTCCAGAGATCACAACCTCATTACCACAGTTAACAGAACATGCTGGAGGGACAGGTTCATCTCCCAAAGACTGCCCATAATCTGGAATAAGCTTCCCATTCATGTCAAGCAGACTGGATGGTGACTGGATGGGTAACAGAAAGCTCACTCCAGGGATCATTCCAGTTGTCCTACTGGATATGGGTACTGTGACCAACATTGGGTGGCACGGTGCCTGGGCAATTTTTTTGTGCTAGGCTTATAAAGGCTTCAGGGCCATTAGCCTAGTACACACCTATGAACTTATGAAAGAATCACTTCAAAAATCGAGTCAGAAATTCCTCACTTTTTGGTCTTTCATAATCCTTCCTTCTTTCCCTCTGTCCTAAATAATGGAGAGGCAATTCTTCATTCTTTGGCTGTACATACACAGCTCAGATTCTACCTGGATAAGGCCAAAGATATCAGGAAATCTGAGCAACGTTTGCTGTCCTTCCAAGATAAGAAACTTAAGTCATTTGTTTTTGTTATTATTATCATGGAAAACAATTCCTTTCCTGCTAGAGCTCATTGTACTAGGGTTGCAGCCTCCTCTGGAGATTTTTCAAGGGCCTGGATTTGAGATCTATTCTAGAACCAGCAACTTGGTCCTCTGTTCATATCTTTACTAAACACTGTACATTTGATGCGTTTTCTTGGGCCAGAGCAGATTTTGCTAGGTAGTGCCTCTAGGGATTTTTGGATTTTCCTTCTGTCCCTTCTTCTCCGTCTCTCATTAGTAGCCTTAGTACTCTCCACTTCTAGGAGTACTGCAGCAGTGATCTTCTAAGGATATAGAGCAGTTGTGTAAGAGCTTTCTGTAACAACAGATGTCCTGCTGATCACTCTGACAGTATTCCACGCCTCCCTCCTTCCGCCTTGTTGTCGCTGTTTTCTCTGGCCGAGGTGGGTGTTTTTATCTTTTTCCTTTTCCTTTCTTCTCCTACTATCCCTTTCTTTGTCCTGGGTAAGTAAATTCTGAAGTATTTTATGTATGTACGTCCCTTACATACCTCACACCTTCAGACTTAAGTCATACGGCGGATGTATGCCACATGGAAGGACCCTGGCTTTGGTATGCTGGATGAACATATGGCTAACATTAGCAGGGTAACACCATTTGTAAGAAAAAGTGCAATAATGTCTTCCCACTGCCCATCTCAGTAATGCCTGCTAACCCTAAACCTAACCCTAACCCTGCCTCCACCCCAACCCTAACCCCCACACTGTACCATAAAAAACCCTTCCTGTAGCACTGATACTACACAAGACACACAAACATGTAGCAACACACACTATAAACATAAGATTTAACCCCTTACCTAATCCCAACCCTAACCCTAAAATACACACACAAAACACCTATACCCTTACCTAACCCTTACCCTAACCCTAACACCCAGACACACGTGTAGACATTCTAACCCCGTCCCTGTCTCCACTCACCAGTTTAGAAGAAACGGCACTTAGAGGTATCAGATGTTCGATTATTTGAACATTTGTCAGTCTCGACCACCCCTCGAGCAACGTTCAACAAAATACACAGTAACTTAATGGTATGTAGTCTTGGTTAACCCTGAAATGCATGGGACCAAAATTTGTATTGTTTTTTTTTATTTACAGATATATATATATATATATATATATATATATATATATATATATATATATATGTATATGTGTGTGTGTGTGTGTGTGTGTGTGTGTGTGTGTGTGTGTGTGTGTGTGTGTATATATATATATATATATATATATATATATATATATATATGTATATATATATATATATATATATATATATATATATATTTATTTATTTATTTATTTATATTTAATTCGCATGTTATTTTTCTTTTACCAAGGATATAGAGCATGACTTAACAATCAGGGAATGCAGTCATATTAACAGCTCACTGCAATGCAATTCTTTCTCCTATATAAGTCTTGCCCATGCAATGTTCTAATCACATTCATCATGGAGCACATTTTAACCATTTAACGATAAGACCTAATTGATTCTTTGAGTTGACTGAATCCTACTCAGAAATGTTTTTCACTCATATCTCATACTTACACACTTTGTTTTCATGTAGATTTTGGCCTCGTTTCCATGCATCTAACACAGTATTAGGTTGAAATGTCCCCAATGGAGTTGGGAGGGTGGTCTAAGGGTTAAGGTGTTTGCCTTACAAACGCAAGGTGCAGGGTTTGAGTCTCACAAGGGATAATTGGCTAAGTGTAAAATAGCTCACAAAGGCAATTAGTTTAGTACTAATCTATGTCCTATTTTCTTTAATCAACCCATAAATTGCTGAAATAAATCATTAATCTTACTTTGAAATATTCTTACAGTAGATATTTCTCTCCCCAGTGGTTTATTCATGAGGTAAGTAAGGCTCACTTAAAAGATATTATACTAAAACTTTGGCAAAAAAGATAAAATTATCCAATTTAATTAGGCACTAAGTGGAATGCCACAAAATCTACAATATTTGCTAAATTATATACATGCATAAAAAGCTTGGTGACATTGCAACATAGGTTGAAGGGGACTGATAGATGTGATAGACAGTGTAGTCAAAGTGTAAGCAACTGATTACCAGAAATATGAGCTACTGTGGAGAAAATACATTTTTGAGAGAAGGTAGATAGAGGTTAGATATGAAAAATAATAAAATGACTCTAGATTCATTCAGGATTAATTTCCATTCTATGACAAATTCATGGAAATAGTTAGCTTCACAATGTCGCAAAAATTCAAGTCATGTTTTGCTTGGCTTATTGAATAAGAAAGGAGAACCAGTTGAATGCTCTAATCTAGGCCAGTATAGTTATAATTATTTTATTTATTTATTATGTATTGTTTGTTAACTTGGAAGGTGATGTGGTTATAAAGCCCTTTTCTGACACAACAAAAATATGTAAGGATAAAACAAATGCACATATATGTGCAAAATTTAACAGGAGTATGAAGTATAATTCACAGAATATCATTCATTAGCTATCTATAACTTTTACTATCATATGTAATTAATGTTTTCACGATTGCAAACAAGAACCACAAGAAAATGCCAGCACAATCAATGCATTTTGTTATATTAGAATACACCATCCATAGACTGCGGTTTCACCTAGGGGCATGGCTGTCAACTTTCCAGATTTTCTCAGAATGTCCAGATTTTTGCCTCACATATTTGGTCTGTACTTCATAAAATTTGTGTTTTTTAGGAAAATCACTAAGGAATTAAGTCACATACATTTGAGTTTCAGACTTCATACCCTTCAAAAAATACATGCTAACACAAATCTTGTTATTCTAGCACATTTTTAAGGTTATAAGAGCAATATTGAAAATCTGTCCCTATTTTTGGGCCTTTGTCCCCCCATTATTTTAGGCTTTGCCCAGATTTCTTGCGCTAAGAGGTTGATAGGTATGCTCAGAGGACTTTATCAATGAATGCATCTGCTATTTAAACTAGCCAAAAACTTTGATACAGTGTGAACAGTCACATGATTGATTCACCAGTAAAAACACATTTCTCTTCAAAGAATTGCATCAATAACATTCCACATAACAGTAACAAAATGCAAATGAAATATGACTGTTGATTTTTAAGTGAATAAATATCCCTAATCAACGGTTCTAATTTCAGCTTTTGAGAAAGTTTATGTATCTTGTGCAAAGTATTCATGGGAATTAACTTGACCACAATTCAAAGGACATACTGCCATCCTCTGGCCATTTGTGTAAATACATTGTGGGGAAAAAAGAATAACTAGCAATTTAGGAATATTAAAAAGCTAAATATAAGTCTTAATGCTAATAGCAACAACCAGTTAAATGTGGCAATGAAGATGTATTCTTAAAAAAATAATAAATCCATGTAGAAGTAACAAAACATGAAACATAATAATATAAAATTCAATATTGTAATGTACCACATTCTCAACTTAAATGAAGTCAGTAGATTACTGACTTCAGAAAATTGGCCTAGCTTCTGGTGTCATTCTAAGGGGTACAATATATTACAGCCTGGGAGGAGATGGTAGGCAATCCAAACTGCTTTGCCAGGGATGATCAGTACCTATCCCACTATGGCTTTTGTATATTGGCTAAATCCTTGTTCACCCCCACAGTGCCTTTAGGCAGTCAGTCATCTAAAGCATTCAACATGACAAAAAAAAAATGTAGACAACATAAAAGTGTTACTGCTCAATGCTAGGAGCTTAAAAAAGCTCCACTCAGTACAAGCACTCCTTACCATGGAAAAATCAATATATTTGTCATCACAGGGAACTGGTTCAAGATCAAGACCAATGTAGGCACTTCATCGGTGTAGCGTTTCAATGCCTAGGACATGTTTGGGCTTGCTCAATTAGATAAGGATACTAGAGGTGGGGGGGGGGCTCTCCATAGTCTTAAAAAGCTGTTTTACCTGTAGAATCATTAGACAAAATAATGGCCTGGAGCTCCTCCATGTCCAGCTTACTATTAACAAAAAACCCTTATTATATCATAGCTAACTTTAGGATCCCCTCTATGTCCCCCTCAGCCCATATATCCTACCTAACCAGTATTAAGCCAAACACCATTCTCTTAGGAGACTACAATTACCAAACCACAAACTAGGAGACTTCCATGTCCTTAAACACGTATGCCCAGAAATTTCAAGACTTTATCAATACCAGTTCTCTGGACCAGTTAGCCTGCACCCCAGCCAGGGGCATTAATTCCTTGACTTAGTCCTTACCAATATGAGGCAATAACTTCCTCCCTGATCAAATTGGAACATAAATCATTCACATTCACCTTAATATAGAAGCCAGAAGCATCATTCAATATCTTGGTATTCAGAGATTATGCCAAGCTAATCTACTAAAACTGAGTGACCTGGCTAAATTCAAAAGCTTCTTCCATCTTGGTGACCCTACTGCTTATGTGGAATCCATTACTACTATGCACATGTAAATAGCTGCATAGATGCATCTGTCCCCCTCAGAAGTAAGCAAAACACCAAATTTAAAACTAACTTCCTGTGGTAGAACCCTCATACAAACTGTGTCTTTAATAAAAGAAAAAAAATAATTTTATGCAAAACTAAATTTAACCCTGAAAATGCCAACAAATTTCTTGCCAAACTTAACAAGGGACTTTAGACCATGATCAAATCAACCAAAGCCAGGTATGAGATAAAAATAGCCACAAAGGTGAAGGATAACCACAAAGCCTTGTTTATATTAAAATTTTCAGAAACAATACTCAGCAGTTCTTAGGGCTGATTGTAAAAGACATCACATAATCAGACCAAGAGGACATAGCAAATCTACTAGCAAGCAAATTTATTCAAACTCCAAATTTTCAAAGTGCTACCTAAGGCCAAAGGCACTACTACTATGGGACAGACTAACATACTGGGATGTCCTTTGGTTGGTCAGACCACCTAAAGAGGTTGTTCAATATCAGCCTCCAAACAGGCTTTGTGGTAGAGAAAAAGAGGACATCAGCGGTCACCCCCCTACACAAAGGTGAGGCATCAAGAGACCCAGGTAATTACTGACCAATAAGCCTGACAAGCATTATCTGGAAGACTATGAAAAGGATCATCTTGACCTAAGCCACTGTGGATTTGTCAAGAGCAAATCTTGCCTGCTTAACCTTGTCGACTCCTTTGAGAAAGTTACTGATGTAATGGATGAGAGTAAATCAGTACACTCTGCATATCAAGACATGACAAAGGTATTCAAAATCCTATCACACTCAGGGGTCAAAACTTTTTCAGATAATTTAAGAATGTCATTTGGTTTTGATAAATGTGCAAAGGTAACAATTAAAGCAGGAAAGCTGCAGCACAAAGAATTTATCAGTCTGGGACAGGAATGTGATATATAGGAACTTGAGCAGCAGGGAGTGCTAGAAGACTAAAATTAATACTGAAAACAGCCCTGACATCTAAGAAAAAAGTCCATCTTAGAAACCAATTTTCTTTTCCTGTTCTAACTTACAGCTTCGGGTTGACTGAGTGGCTCCAAAGGTATTGGATCAGTTGGATCGGAAAAAGAAAAATGCTTCACGCTTCTCAAATGATATATAAAAATCAGTGTATACCTTAATTATACATTACTCGTTCTTAAGGAGGTATGGGCCTCCTCGAAAATGATTAGATGCATAGATCTGCAATCTTAGGACTGCATACATACCTGCTGACCTCATCAGATGTAAACATAGTGAACATTTTGAAATATGAAGAGAACAATTCTAAGATTAATTCCCTTCTTTGTTTAGCAGAAGCATATCAGTGTCAAGTTGGAATGGAAAAGTAGACAAAAATCAGGCAGCAACTGAAAAACAAAAGAAAGAATATAAGAAGAAGGAACAGATAAGAAAACAAGAAATGTGAAAAAGACATAAATATAGTTTCAAGTTCAAAAAGCTTCTAGAACAACCTCATGTTGATCAGGTGAATGTAAACCAAAAGACAAAAGGTTAATTATGGAGGCCCAGGATAGTGGACTAAGTACACGTTGGTTTGCAAAGTCCATTGAGCATGTGGGAGAAACAGATAAATCAGGTTCTGTAAAACAGAACTGGAAACAGTCGCACATCTTGTTGCTGGATGTGATACACTAATGGCTGTGGGCATGTATACCAAAATGCATAAAAATGTAGTGGGATTGTGCAAACTTTGCAGTACTGAAGTAGCTGAGAAGCATTGGAAACATGCCCAGTGGCGGCTGGTGACTTCAAATTAAAGGGGGGCTGCAGGAGACAGCTGAATGGGTGGGGCCAATGGGAAGAGGTGTGGCCAACTAGAAAGGTGTGGGGCTATGCTCAAAACCACAACAACTGGAACTTTAATTAAATAAATATGCTGCCCTGGGTGCCAAACCACATTACGAAAGTCCAATCAAGACAAAATGAAGTGTAGAAGAAAAAAATATTGCAATGCATTGGCTACATGACAACTTACTTAATATCTAGATGGAAACACAAAGGTTGTGAGGCATGAAAAAATAAATTACTTTTTAAATACATTATTGGAATGCCAGTCAGAATCAAGCATAAAAAACAAGCAGCACTCAACTCAAACCACTTCTCCTTGCACTGCAGTTCTAGTTATAATTTATATTCAGCTTTATAAAAGTACCAAGTAACATGCTGAAAGTAGCAATCTCTGTGATACCCCCACTTGTAAAAATGTTTCTTATCCAAAAAAGACCTGCTGCCTGACAACAACTATCTACTTGTTTCATGGGGAAAACATGATCAAAGTAAAACATGAACAGCAAAGAAGAAACAAGTTTAAGATAAACTGCTTAAAGGGAGCACTGCACACGTTATGGACCACACATGACAGATTGGCATTCTGTTTAGTTTACGGGTAAAGCCTGCAAAGATGACTGCAAGTCTCCAACAAATGTAATGAGTTTCTTAAAATACTGTGATCCTGTCCTTTATTACAAATACTGTTATATGCATTTCAATACCTAAGGCTTATACATTATCTAGTTATGTAAATATTCTATGCATGGCAACAACGAAAAGGCTTTCAATGTTGGTAATTCTTTAACAGTATGCTTATTAAAGCTTACTTGCATCTTACAATCTCCGACAAGCTTACCTGATGGTCATTAAAGCATTGTTACTTAAACATAGAGCTACAGGGCACTGCGACAGCATGCATTTTCTGAATAATAAGAAGCATAAATCAACAGTATAAAAATATGACAGAAAACCAGAACATTCTGCAAAATCAAGGACAGATGAAAAGCCACGGTCGTACTTGTGGTCTACCTTGGATGGGGGAATACTCTGCACACTTACACTGCATAACTGCTCCTTGCCTTGCTTGGACACATCCAGAGCCACTACAATGGGGGGTGGGGTGCAACAAGCGTGTCACAATTTGAAATGTCTTTGGCTGACAGTAATGGCGCTGACACTCATACCTCACAGCAAGAAATCTGGACAAAGCCATACATAGAAGTGGGACACAGGCCCAGAAATAAGGACGGTTTTTAAATATTGCTCTTATAAACTTAGAAAGATAATAGAATAGTAGTAGGTCTTGCATTAGTATGAATTTTCTGAAGGGTATGAAATCTGAAACAAATGTCTGCCATTATTTTCTAACTTCAATCTTTAACGATTTGCCACTAATTTGCCAGAAAACCACTATTTTATGAAAAACAGACCAAAAATGTGATGCAAAAATATAAAATTGCCACACAATACAGCTGGGAACCTGTCAAAAAAGGGACACCCTTTTAATATTAATACTGTTAACTTGAGCATCTGACAAAATAAGAGCATCTACATGCATTTCTGAAATAAAAGTAATCTATAACTCTGATCATTACAGCTGTTTAAAATTGTAAACCCTCCATGTTTTCTTCCAAAATTGCCATTTTGCAGAGGGATTATGAGGGGGAGAGCAACATTTTGAGCCAAAATTGGAGACAGTTGAGAGGTTTGTATATTCCTAATTCTATAAAGCAATTTATTTGCATGTACCTCTCAACCTCTTAATGCAGGAAATCTGGACAAGGCCAAATATATTGGGGGAAACATACAAACAGTACTAAAAATTGCTCTTGTATAAACTTAAGACAGTTAATAGAATAACAGGTCTTGCTTTAGCATGCATTTTTCTGAAGGTTATGATGTCTGAAATTCAATGTCTGTCATTTAGTGACTTTATTCCTAAATGATTTTCCAAAAAACCACAAATTTTGTGAGGAACAAACCAAAAATAAGAAACAAAAATATATTCATTCTGCAAAAATCTGGACAGTTGAGAGGTATAGTTCAGCTGGGGCCATCTTTGAGTTTGCTGCCCTTCACCCCTCACAAAATCATGGTCAAATGGAGCCTCCCCACTGCAGCCATTCCAGTGTCCCATTCCTTGGTTATTTCACCCCATTTAGCATAAACACTGTAATGTGCATACTGCTTTACTTCTGCAATGATTTGGATTTCATTTGAAAGTTTTATTTTGCATTTTACAGCACAAACATTAATAGATATCTGCTAAACAAAGCAATGCAGTCTCACAATGAAAATAAACTTAGCATTAAAACTTCTCTGCTCTTGAAACTCACATTCATTGAAACAGCATTGAAACCCACATTCAAAGAAAATACATTTTGCCAGTGGCAGATAAAGATTATCTTTGGGCTGTTTTCAAAACCATAGGCCCTTTGAACACAAAACATACACGTGCTCTTTGATACACCTTCCTGATTGTATTAAATTATATTCCTTGTACAATGAAGTACAGTTGTTAGAGGGCATTTTAAATGTATTGTTTTGAACATTTTTCCAGTAAACAATGAAACAAAATGCATGCACCATTAATGACAAAACTGCCCAATTCAGAACATTTCCATCATAAAAAAGTCTACTCAAACTTCTACAGTCCACCAGTATCAGTAAATATGCACACTCTGAAGAAGTAAAAGTCATTTAAATAATTCCACATTAAAGAAATCTGTAACTAATGAAGTGGTTGCTGCTAGCAAACAACTTTATATGTCATTGTTTCATCTACAAATAAAGTGCCTGTTGCCCTTGAGGAATAAATTGCCTATGTTGCATTAAAAAATGATAAGCTAGTAATATCGCAAAAGGGAATGGATGGCAAACTGATAACAGGTTCATAGTTACTAGGTATCTTCGCCAAAAAGGACTGCAGCATCCACCCCCCTTTACAACACAATACAGTATCAGCAATGCATCTCTCTACTGTGAGAGTAGAACCCACAGCCTTCTGCATCAAACGCAAGTGCACTACCTGTTGTGCTATTAACAATGTAAGCAGACTTTGCATAAGCATCACTAAACTTTTGATCCCCTGCAGCTCTCAGCTCCTTGTAAAATCTACTCGACACTCAGTTGTATCTCTGAACTTTGCAGCACAAGAAATCTGGAAAAAGCCAACATTTATGGGGGGGGACAAAAGCCCAAAACCCAGGGACACATTTTAAACATTGTTTGTATAATGCTGGAAATAAATATAGAATAAAATGCTGTGTTACCACCATACATTTCACTGCCACGTCTTGAACCCAGGGGACCCTGTGCAAAACAGTCAGAGAAACATACCACTATGCCAAATCATCTGTTTTGGGAAAGAGAGGAAGACTGAAACTTAAATGGCTACCATTTAGTGAATTCAGTTCTCACCAGAGCTGTCAACCTCTTAGCACAAAACACCTGAACAAAGCCAATAATGGGGGAATACAGCCCCCAAACATATTCAGTGAATTCAGTTCTCACCATAGCTCTCAACCTTAGCACAAAAAACCTGGACAAAGCCAATAATGGGGGAATACAGTCCCACAAACAGGGACAAATTTCAAATACCCATGTTTTAAACGTAGAAACTTGCTAGAATAAAAGGTTTTGTGTTACCATGTACTTTCTGAAGAATATGAAGCCTGAAATTCAAATGCTTGTTATTTTTATTTAACATTTGTTAACCAGGAAAGTCTGACTTGGAACAAAAGCCAGAGAAGGGAGAAACACGCCAGACGCATGTTCTTTATAAGATGGGAGGACATGCAGACTCCACACCACAGTCAAGAATCAAACCAGAGAACCTGTAGCTGTTAGGCAACAATGCTATCAGTGCACCACAACACTACCAATTTTACAAGGAAAAACAAACACACAGAAACCACAGATTTTATGAGGAACACAACAAATATGAGGCAAACATCTGCAAATTTTTTTACAAATGGTGGTGAGTAGGGAATTCAGGCCTTTGCCACCTGCACCCAAGGTACAGGGCTCAAGACTGAGTATTCTCTACTCACCACCATGTGTTCTCTCTAGCCACCAGCATACAGCAACTGGGGCATTACACACACACACACACACACACACACACACACACACACACACACACACACACACACACAGGTAGGTGATCCAGTCTTCCATTTCATGAAAGCTAGTTCCCCCTGAAAACAAGCTCCTCTGTAGTCTTCTTCTGCTGGTTTCTTCCCCTCCTCAGCCTGCACACGATAACAGCTGGTTTCTGGTTTGGGCTCTGTGAGAATAGGCTGGATGCTCCAGCCTGCTGATAACACACTCCAGTTTCTTTCTCGTCTGTGTGGTCATCACCGAGACTTATGGGTTGGCCGGGCAGAGATGCCTTTCTCCTCTATCCGGACTGCCTAACATAGCAGTCTGGAGTTCTATGCTATAGCATGAGCTGCCCCTGAACATGCCACAAAGCATTACAGAGAATGCTGGAGTCTATATTACATTGGAACACCCATTACCAAGAGTCCAGAAAACAGATGTGAGAAAAACAGATATAGTAGTCCAGAGTAGCATTAATCATTGAAATTGCTACACCCAGTGCTTATAGTGTCTTACATACAGGGAGACACAAAGTCATAAAAGATCAACTTTAGCAGGAAGAAATGAGGACAATCTGGAAGAATTATACCCAGACAGTTCCAATAGTAATAGGAGCAATGGGTTTCATAAAAAAGAATTTACAGCCTTATTTAGATATTCTACCGATCCATGTAACTCTGTGAATTACGGAAGGAGTCAATTCTGGGCACGTTGCGGGTGCTGCAAAGAGCACTTTTGGCTAACATCTAAGACTGAAACAATACTAATTTCATGACCTTTAATCATACGTTGACTTAGGAATGGGGTCCATTCCCATCATGGTATTAGAAACCCAAAAGACTTGGAGAAATTAAACCTAAATGTAAATCTCTAAGTAACTCACTGGATAACAAATTGGCATACAAATAGAATCCAAGAAATTAGGGTGGGTGGCTATACGTTATTCAAAAGACTTGGCACTAGTTATGTACCCCAAGGTTCATGCCATTCCTGTTTAGCATTTGCTTCTCTGATGTTAAAGCAAATGTTAAGGGTTTATGGCAGATCAAGTTTGCGGATGACTGTAAACTTGGTGCCATCACAAACTTTCTAGAGGACACCAAAATTCTCCAAAAGGGCCTTTCCAAAACAAATAGTTGGTGCCAAAACCATGGATTGTCTAAATTCCAAAAAATGTATAATTGCATCCATTGGCAAGCATGACTTTCCTTGTAACTATGACACTGACAACACAACCCTGAAAAATGATTCAGTAGTCAGGGATCTGCAAATCTTTGTCGACAATGAACTGTCATTTGATCACCACGTATCCACTATTCTAACAAACTCTTTCTTCATCACACAACTTATACCTAAAGGTATGGTGCCCAGGGCTAGGGATATAATCATCCCACTGTACTTGGCTTTCATCAGGCTGATCACTGAATATAATGCTCCATTCGGTATGTACCTGTCCAAATGCTTGTCACACCTGGAGAAGCTACAATGCTTTCTCATTGAAAAATCAAGGCCCTGAATCACAAAAACTATGCAGGGCATCAAAAAGCCTTATCCCTCCTCTTACAGGCAACTAAGAGGTAATCTCAGCCTCACGTGCAGAGCCTTGTTAGACCCTATCCTGTCAGACTATATTACACATTCACAAGTCCAGTGGTAGCATGAACACCCACTCAAGTGATCTCAATCTCTTTTACAACATAAATAGAACACGTTGGAGGGATATGTATCACTGAGAATATGTTTTTGATGGAACCATCTTCCACTCCACATTAACCAAAGTACTTCTCTTACTCTCATCATCATCATCCTTCGGCTTTTCCCATTAGGGGTTACCACAGCGGATCATCTGTTTCCATTTCTTCCTATCCTCTACATCTTGCTCTGTCACACCAACCGCCTGCATGTCCTCTCTCACCAAGTCCATAAACCTTATCTTAGGCCTTCCTCTTTTCCTCTTCTGTGGCAGCTCCGTCCTTAGCATCCTTTTCCCAATATACCCATCATCCCTCCTCAGCACATGTTCAAACCAACGCAATCTCGTCTCTCTTGCTTTGTCTCCAAACTGTCCAACCTGAGCTGACCCTCTAATATACCGATTCCTAATCCTGTCCATCCTAGTCACACCCAGTGCAAATCTTAACATCTTTAATTCTGCCACATCCAGCTCAAACTCCTGCCTTTTTGTCAATGCCACTGTCTCCAACCCATATAACATAGCTGGTCTCACTACCCTCTTGTAGACCTTCCCTTTCACTCTTACTGGTACCCGTCTGTCACAAATCACTCCTGACACTCTTCTCCACCCACTCCATCCTGCCTGTACTCTCTTCTTCACCTCTCTTCCACACTCACCATTACTCTGAACTGTTGATCCCAAGTACTTAACCCATTCCCTTTTACCACCTCTACTCCCTGCATCCTCACCATTCCTCTACCCTCCCTCTCATTTACACACATATATTCTGTTTTAGCCCTGCTGACCTTCATTTCTCTCCTCTCAAAAGCATATCTCCACCTCTCCAGGGTCTCCTCAATCTGGTCCCTACTCGCACTACATATCACAATGTCATCTGCAAACATCACAGTCCACAGCAACTCCTGTCTGATCTCATCTGCAAACATCATAGTCCACGGGGCCTCCTGTCTAATCTCATCTGTCTTCTCTTACTCTACAGAAACATAATTTGGATGAATGGATGGAAAACCACAAATTCATTCCTGGTTTTGCACCCATGTCCCTCATGGATAGGAGCAACAAGTAAATGTGCCGATCTATCCTTATTCTTCTCAGCTCTGGGTTATTTGTATGCAAAATATAAGGGTTAAAAACTACAGTGGGAATGTAAGATCAGGCTTCTTAATATCCTCATTGATCAATAGCATAGTAAGTTCCTATGAGCGATTTAGTCTTGGGGAAAATGTACCCCAAGCTCAGCTATCCATCTTTGATCCTTTCTATCAAGTATACTGTGCCTTTGTATAGTAGTTAGATGTCTTCTTACAACTCTATCAATTCCAATGAAACAAAAAAAAACAGCTGTTGAGTGCATAAATGTTTAAAAAGACCATTTCCCTCTGCATGGCAATTTATATCACTAATATGTATAGAAATTCAAAGTTTCTATGGACATGAAGTTTGTACAATGTGAAAAGATCCACAGCTGCACACAACTAAGTATGCTATCCAGTCTTTTAACAGGTTATTCAGTGATAAATTGCAAAAGACTTAGTAGTATTCACTGCAAAAAAATACTTTGTTTTACAAACCCTGGAGCAATGTGCATACTGTCCAGAAGGGTATTATCCCACGGGTGATACCCAAACAGGAAATAATGATTTCATGCTTACGATCAGATTTATTGAAAGAACTAAAATGTTGGGTTAAACTTCTGTCCTTCTTATGGAAACATGATGCATTCAGGAAAAATGTCCCTGAAAAATCTATCCTGATGAAGTGTACCCCAACATTGTTCTATGTCTCTTGTACTATACGTTTTGGAAGCAAAAGTGGTTAAAAACTTTAAAGGTCATGTGCACACCACTTATCACACTTCTAGCTTCTATATATCATATTTGGATCGAGCTGATATTGTACTCTTCATTTGTTCCTTAACGATTGGGTATCAGATCTGACCTTGGATCTGACTTGGCTGCATACACTAAACTTTCAGATCCAACTTACAAGCTCCACTTTCTGCCTACAATGCCTCTCCTAATTGTTATATATTCAGGGTTTTTTTCCTTCTGATAACATTTTCTTCCTTTCCTTCTGCCATTTTTCCTTTTCTAGGTCATTACAATTTTTCTTAGGATCTGGCCAAAAAAACGGCATGTTTCAAAGTGTGTACTTCCTGTTGGCATATGAGTCTAAACTCCTACTGTCTTGGAGTGTCACACCTTGATACTGACTGCTCATTTGTGCTAACTTTAATTCTGGGGCACTTAGCAATAGACACAGTAAGTCAGTGCTTAAGGGTATGCTGCCCCCTTCTTCCTGTTCTTCTTCAGGGGCTCATACCCCCAGTAAACCTGCAAATTCCTCTTCAGATGCAAAAGAGTTTCAAAAAAGATCCCCCACTCATTCTCTGAAGGCTACTACATCTAACTTGCCGTCTTTTGAGTCTCCACAAAAAATTCAGAAAATTCAAAAAACATCAGATCTGACATCCTTGGATCCTAAAGAAAGCACCTGGATCCCATGTCCTTGGATTTATTTGACATTTGTTTATCGGGAAAGTCCGACTTGGAATGAAGTCAATTTTCAGTGGAGGCATGGGGAGAAATGTTCCAGATGCATGTCTTTGTAACATGGGAGGAAACCAGAGCACCTAGAAGAAACCCACACAAATGCAGGAAGGACATGCAGTCTCTGCACAGAAGGCACCCCAGCTGAGAAACAAACAGGCAAACCTCTTGCTGTGAGGTGACAATGCTACCACTGCACCACTGTGCCATCCAATGAATTTGACTGTTCTCCTAACTAAATTTCCTCAAACCTGCTTGTCACTCTTCTTGGTTTACAATTGAAGATGAACAGGTGGGGTAGTTCATTTATATGCTTTATTACATAGAAACATATCAGGATGGGTAACAGCAGTACGAAATTTAAACAAACTGATTAACTGAGAGACTACACAGACATGCATGCTTGCATCTCAACAGCTTACTACAAAATGACAGCCTGGCTTGCACGTGCTCAGTATTTATACACATGTGCAAGTCCATGGAAAGCTTCTTAAAGGTATACACACATACTAATCTACATCCTCCCTCATCAGTGAATTGCCCACAATAAAATGACATCTGAAAAAGACATACAATTATATAGACACTGAAAAATAAACAACGTTCATGTCCAAGTGCCATGTATCTGGAACATGGTCTGGAAATGTGACCTGATATAGTGATATAGCAATTAGGACTGGGTTTAACAACAGGGACAGTCACTGGTGAACAATCTGTTTCAGGAGTTTCAGGAATCTTCTCAGGAACAGGGATATTTGCTGAAATGTCCTCTGGAACTGGAACACTGAATAACTCACTCTAAGATCTAGAGTCTTTTTCACAGGCATGATGCTGCAATGCATGCTCAGACACCAGTACCAAAGGTTTCCAATTCCACCCAAATTCAACTCCTTGTGATATCACAATGTACGATCTCGGCTCTGGACATACACTTTTCATGACACCAATCCAATTAAAACCTTTGGATGTCTGCATCCTCGCTATCTCCCCATCTCATAATGGATTGAGCAGTTTGCTGGTCTTATCGTAATAGGACTTCTGGGATAACCACTTCTTCAACAGATGAGCTTTCACTGATTTGTTGTTTTTGACAAACAGAACCAATAGATTACTGTTAATTGGTAGTGTGATTTTGGTTTGTCTCGGCAGAAGTCTCTGTGCAGGTGAACTAAGATGTTTATCATGAGGAATACTTCTGAGATTCAAGAGATTCAAGAAAACATCACTATTGTCTCATTTCAACTTCTCTAGTAATTGTTTTGCACTTGAACTGTACATTCTGCCAAAACATTTGATTATGGGTATTCAGGGCTACTTGTAACATGAGTAAAGTCCCACTTGTCAGCAAATCTTTTGAACTGCTGGCTTATAAACTATGTACCATTGTTAGAGATAACTTTGTGCAGACTACCATGGACTGCAAAATGATGCTTTAACTTAGTAATAACAGTACTGGATGCTAGATTAGGATAGGTCAATCTCAAACCAATCAGAATAAGAGTCTATGAACACCAAGTAATGTTCACTATTCCATTCAAAAATGTCTGTAGCTACTGTCGACCATGGTAGTTTGGGAATCTAGTTTAGCTGAAGTGTTTCTTTTTGTTGATGTGGCTTATTACTATTACATACAGAACAAGATGAAAGTACTCTCTGTGTCCCTTGACAATGAAGGCCAAAATGCTAGACCTCTCACCCTTCTTTTGGTAGAATCAGTTCCTGGGTAGCCACAATGCAAAATGGTGATATACTCTTGTTGTAAGGACTTTGGAACTATTACTTTTGGACCTTTCATGATGATACCATTGTCAAACAAAATCTCATCTCTGTAAGGAAAATAAGTTTGCAGATCTACTGGTAAGCAAGATTGCTTTGATGGCCATCTTCGACTGGTAAAGTGGTTGAGCTTCTGAAGAACTGGATCTGAAGATGTATGACTTCTAAGCTCATCAAAATGTGTGGAAGAAAAATGTCGCCATGACTTCAAAATCAAGTATCTGATTTTCATGCTGTTCAGTGGTATTTCCAGGAGATCTGGACAATGTATTAGGAAGATAAGGAAGTTTTCATTTTGTGCAGACAAGATTGAAATTATACTTTTGCAATGTCAATATCATGCTTTGCAATCTGGCAGGAGCTGTATGCATAGACTTTCTCAAAATAGTGACTAGAGGTTGGTGATCTGTTTCAGTCTGGATAGGTCTAGCATAAATATAATCGTGGAACTTTGAACATGCAAACGCAATTGCCAAGAGCTCTTTCTCTATTTTCGCATACTGCAATTCAGTTTGGGTTAGAGATCTGGAAGCATAGCTACTGGTCTACCCTCTGGAAGAATGGCTGCACCAAGATGAAATTTTGAAGCATCACAAGAAAGAGTAACTGGTTTGTGAACATCATAGTATTTGAGAGTTGGTGGACTGGCGATTCTCTGTTTCAGGACATCAAATGCTCTGTGGTGTTGCTCTAACCATGACCAAGATGCATCTTTGCATGTCAGCTCTCTGAGTGGTGATGAACATTGTCTCAAGTCTGGAATGAACTTGCCTATGTAGTTAACCATGCCAAGAAAACATTGTAGGGCTGGAACATTGTCTGGAGCTGGCATCCCAAGAACTGCTGTCTGCTTTGAAGGATCTGGTTGTAAGCCTGTACTGATAAATAAATGACCAACATAAGTAACTTCTCATATCCTGAACTTGCACTTCTGAGGATTCAGCTTAAGATTCACTTCACATGCTCTTTCCAGAACTTTCTTTAGGTTTCTGTCATGCTCCACTTCACCATTACTTCCTTCTAGAATATCATCTACTATAATAGCACACGGATATCCAGAAAAAAATTTATTCCATGGCATGCTGGAAGACTCCACTGGCAGAATTTATCCTAAATGGCATTCTCAAAAATCTGTACCTGCCAAAAGGAGTACTGAAGGTGAATGAAGATTTTCGGTCAAGCAACATTTGCTAAAATGAACTCTTTGCATCCAAAACAGAAAAAAATGTGGCATTTGCCATAAGGCCAGTGACTTCTTTGACTGTATCCATTGCATGATGAGGTCTTTTCAGTGCTTTGTTCAAATCTCATGGATCA
This sequence comes from Protopterus annectens, assembly GCF_019279795.1. Lineage (NCBI taxonomy): Eukaryota > Metazoa > Chordata > Ceratodontiformes > Protopteridae > Protopterus > Protopterus annectens. The sequence goes on from NC_056729.1 coordinate 1,672,726,746, forward strand.
ATACATATTCTGATATCATCTGAACTTTTCTTATGCGCTACTATCATGGAAGATACTCATTCAGTTGGTTTGTCAGCTAGACAAATCACACCTTGCAGCACCATTTTATCTAGCTCAGCTTTGACTCTCTTCTGCATAGCTACTGGAACTTTCCGGGCTGGTCTGACAACTGGGCTGACTTCAGGGTTTAACTTCACATACAGTACACAACTGGGAGTTTGCCTAGTTTGTCTTCTAAAAGATTGGCAAAGGTAAAGAAAACAGACTGGGCAAAATTAGAACAGTGGTCTTTCAAGCTTACATGGCGGACTTCCTTATTAAATGAAAGTAGTGTCATTTTCAAACTGTCTCTGAGGCCTAATAATGACTGTATGTGCCTTTTAACTGCATAAAATTGCAAGTCATAGCTGTTTCCCACAGAGTAACAAGAAAGCACTACTGAACCTTTGGTTTGAATTTCTTCATCACCATAAGCAATAAGGTTTGCACACTTTGACAAATCAAGCTTCTCACCAGCACATAGTCTAACAAATGTTTCTGCTGACATAACATTGCACTTTGAACCTGTGTCAACTTTGAGCTCTATGGGTCTTCCGTTTATCCGAACAGTACAAAATACTTCATTTGTTGCCCATAAATCTACTGCATTGACTATTTCAATAAGTACAGACATACCATCAACATGAAAAGTAGGGTCACAGCTTTCTAATTGATCAACTTGTCTCTTTGAATGTTCTGTTTTAATAAACAAATAAGCTTCTTTTGATATACAAAATCTTTGGAAATGATTCCACTTTTTACATCTGTGGCATTGCTGACCAAAAGCTAAGCACTTTTCTCTTTTAGACACATGACTGCCACCACAATTACGACAGCTGACTATGAGGCTAAGTGAGGGTACTTGCCTTGAGTTTGCTGACTCACCCTTGTGCTTCACCGAGACTGTGCATGCTCTGGAATTTGCTAGAAAGCTATGAGGTTTACCAGGGACTGTTGCAAGGCTCACAGTTGCTGCCATGTGCTTGGGCCTGTTTCTTTTAACCACACACTGCATACTATCAATATGAGCACTAGAAGATACCGGAATCATGCATTTCTCATTCGTAAGCATATTTGTGTGCTTTTCTGTGAGCTCATATATCTGACATACTGTATCTCAATGGCCTTATTCAAAGTTAAATCACTGTCATGAAGCAAAATCTTTCTCACAGTATCAACTTTAATACCAAATACAAGGATGTCTTTTATCAACTCATCCCTTAAATCACCAAATCTGCAAGTTTTAGCTTTATTTCTCATCTCAGTTGTATATGTCGCAAAAGTTTCACCACACTGTTGATCCCTTGTGTTAAATAAGTGCCTTTCCATTGTAATATTTCTGTGGGGGTTGCACATTTCATCAAATTTACATTTTAAGCACTCAGGGTCTACCCTTGACTCAGCCAGTACCACTATATGACAGTTTCCCCCCTCTCCTGCAAATACAGCAGGTGCATACACAAATGAACACTCCCTTTCAATAGCTTCTGAAACAGCTATATTAAGCATAATAAATGCCTTGGTATGTGCATCTTTATCAGAAAATGCAGCTTGTATAAAAATATTGTACTCTTGCTCAAACACTCTCCAGTTCTCTGCAATATTACTATTCAAGATGAGTGGATCTGGTTTTCGAAATCCGTCAGCCATGCCAACAAAGTATGCCCAAACACAGTGAAAATGTGGCCGTTGTAAGTATGTACAAACATGCACATACAGCAAGTACTTGTAATAACATTCAAATGCACAATAAACTCTTTGAAATACTGAACTTTGTGAAATATGCTTTGAAATGGCTGTATTTTGAGAAATAACTGTACTGTAATACTGTACAAAGTTGCGAGTACTTTGTACACTTCGGATAGTTTGAATAGCTTTAATTAATGCACAAAAGTGGTCATTTTCCTTATTTTACACATTATATGTGATTCGGACTTTGTTTCAAACATTTTTGTAACTATTTTGAATATTTTTATCAATATGTTGCAGTTTTGTACATTTCGTTTAATTAAAAATTCATTTTGAGTACTCTGAGTGCTTCATTCTATATTCTTTGAGAAAAACATCATTTAAGTAAGTTTTGGTACCTGAAATTTGTTTTTGACTTGTTTTTGGGAATTGTACTACAAAGTAGTGATGATTCTTTCCACTATATATCCTCCAACATTAACTGAGTACCTCTCGGTCCTGAATCTGGATCCCATTCTGACACCATGTCACTTGTCTTGGTTTACAATTGAAGATGAACAGGTATGGTAGTTCCTTTATATGCTTTACTACATAGGAACACATCAAGATGGATAACAGTAGTACAAAATATAAACAAACTAATTAACTGACAGACTACACAGTCCTGCATGCTTACATCTCAACAGCTTACTATAAAATGGCAGCTTAGCTTTCATGTGCTCAGTATTTATACACATGTGCAAGCTCATGGAAAGCTTTTTAAAGGTATACATACTGATCTACACTGCTCACCTGGATTCACCATTCAACTGGTTTGTCCTCTGCTCCTTTCCCCTTTTCTCCAAGGGATGCCGAGGAAAGAGTTTAGTCCCCAGCCAGGCATCTCTTCCATTAGGTCCCCCAGGAGTCTGTCAGAAGCTGACATGGACAGGATGATGAGAAAATTCCTCAGAGCTTGTATTCAGATGGGGGTTATTCCAGCTCCATCTCCCATCAGATCCATGAGCCTCCCATCCACTTCTCACAGAGTGATCTGCTCTTCTCTGATCCATCCCATGGTTTCAGAGCCCTCGGATCTGAGAATCCCAAGAGTGTTGGTGTTGGATCCAAAGACAACTACCTCTTTGACTCCGATGGCCTCCCTGACTAGTTCTGCTCTAATTCCTTTGGATCGGGATGTGTCTTGGAGCTGAAGCTTCAGTACTGGATTTGGGGGGGCTGGGTTCCACTCTGATGTTATTGGAGACATCCTTACCCCTTGGAGCCTCAACATTGGACAGCTCAGGTCTGACTCCCTCCTTGAGGCATGGATCTCGGCAGGGTTGGGGCTTAGTAGCTTCAGAGGTTTCAGCTCCGGTGTGGCCAGCTATGGCTTCTCCTGGTCTGTCTGCCTTTGAGGTAGCAAAGAGAGTTTTCTCATGTCCATTAGATTTGACTACTGTCTCATCCATGTATCCTACATGCCTTCCTCATTTTAGTCTGAGCTCTGAATCTCTCAAGTCTACACCACAGGGACAGATGGTGCCATCTAGCATCCACACAGTCCCCACTGAGGAACTTCCCCTTTCTTCAGATACCTCTCCAGACCTTGCCACTGAAGAAGGTCCCTAAAAGATATCATGTAATTGGAGACGAACAGATTCTCTTATGGAATCTATCACTAAAGATGTTGACTTCTATGCAGGGGAAGGGTTCTGCAAATCTCCACTGAATGACATGTTCTTTAGAGACATCTTAGACATCCTTAAACAAAAAGATGGATGGTATTCAGATACCACCCCCCCCCCCAGAGGAGTCAGTTTTTCCGGATACTTTTGGGTCCAGCCCATCTACAACTTGGGTGACTCCCCTGACAGATGAACTTATCAATTTAATCTCTTGCTGGGCATGGAATTAACTGGATTCTATTGAGCCCATTCCCTGATGTACAGATAAAATGTTGGTACTGCCGAAGGATAGATTACATTGGAGCAAAGGAGTCCCTGTTGATGCTATAGTTGTGGCAGCAGCCACTAAAAAGGAACTAGTGGAACAGAGCCCCTCAGTCTATACCCCTAATAGAGAGTCCAGGGCATTGGACAGTTTTGAAAAGAACATTTTTCTTCAGTGACTATTGCCTTGAAGTCCCTGAATTACTTAGCTCACTTCTTTTGCAAGACTATAGTGTGATTTTACCAAGGAATTCTCCAAATCTCTCTCAGAGTCCATATCCATGGAGGCCTAGAAGAGGTCCTCTTCACAGCTTCCACTCTATTATCCATTTCCAGTGCATCCATGAGGTTAATATCCCATGCTGCAGAGGCTACCTCATGATTTGCCGGTACAGGCATAGCCGTTAGGAGACATGCCTGGATGCATTTATGCAACTTTGCTGAGCCTTTCAAGTCTTCTTTCATTAGTGCTCCCTTTTCCTGGAATTAACAAGATTGAAAGACCTTGTCTGCCATAGGGATACATTTTTCTACCCCTCAGTGATCCTTTTCTCAGAATCAAAGAAGAGGCAAGAAAAGATGGTTGTATAGGTCCCAGGGATATTTCCAGGATTCATTTTGGGACAACTCCTTCAGAGGCGGGGGGGGGTTCAAATGGAAGATGCTGTCCTCATGGCATGGGAGGCCCACAAAACCAGGGTTTCTGAGATTCTTTTTCGGATAAACTCTTTCAACTCTCTCAAAGGGTTGCCCAACTGCCCACTTCTGGAAGCATGGGGGAGCACTTGTATTTGCACCCAGACACCTGGGCTTATGCAACAAAAGATTCTTGGGTGTTAAAAACAATATCCAAAGGTTATTTCATACCATTTTTTCAGATTCCCCCAACCAAAAGAAGAAGGCTTCCCAATGTCCCACCCAGTCAGAGAGAAATTGTAGCTCAAGAGATTTAAAAACTGCTCGACAAAAGAGTCATCCAGGAGGTCTCACCAGAAAAGAGAGGATTCAGAACTTACTCAAGGTCCTTTTTAGTGCCGAAGAAGACTGGAGACGTGAGCCCAATTCTGGATCTAGCAAACTGAACCAATTTGTGAAGACGTCAAAGTTCTGAATGGTCATGGTTTAGTCCATGCTGCCTTTTTTATGCAAGGATGATTGGATGTGCACAACTGATCATCAGGATGCATGCTATCACATCAAGATGAACAGCTGATCCCAAAGATTTATGTGCTTTCAGCTGGGGACCAGTCACTATCAGTTCAGACCTCTTCCCTTTGGTTCACTACAGCCCCCAGGGTGTTTACCAACTGCATGGCAGTGGTAGCAGCTCTCCTGAGATTGCTGAGATTCTGAATATTTTCATATCTAAATGACTGTCTCCTCACTACCCCAGCAAGACATCTCCTAGAGCAGTCCAGGGACTATTTGCTCCAACCTTGTCAAAGGCTAGGCATTTCAGTCAACACCTCCAAATCTCATCTATAACCTGTACAGAACCTGGAATTCATAGGTGCTGAGTTGAACACAGAGAGTCAGACAGCCTCTCTTCCTTTCCATTGTCTAAACACAATCAAGTTCCAGGTGCAACAAATTATTGTTCATCCTTCTTCTCCAGCCAGACTTGCCCTTCAGTATCTATGTTTGATGTCAGCAACCATAATCTTAGTGCCAATGGCATGTTTTTATACGCATGTTCTCCAATGGACTCTAGCTGTTCAGTGGTCTATTCTGCATCACCAATTGTCTTTCCCAGTCAAACCCAATTGAGTCTGCAAGGATCATCTTCATTGGTGTATTCAATTGGAAAAACTTTACCTAGGTTGTTATTTTATCCATTCTTCTCCAGTAGCCACAGTGTACATGGACACCTCACAATTGAGGTCGAGGGTCATTTCTTGGGATGGAGGGTCCAAGGCATGTGGTTCCCCTAAGAGACCAATTCATATATCAATGTCCTAGTGATGAGAGCAGTCTTACTAGTGTTGCAGGCCTTCCAAGACGTTCTTTCTTTGGGGACCATTGTGATACAAACCAACATGTTTGTGGCTTGAATCATTAACAAATGGACATAACCCGATCTTATCCCCTTTGTCTACAGACAATGAGAGTGTGGCAGTGGGTGATCTTCTCCAACCACTTTCTTATGGCAATGCACATACAAGGGAAATCCAGTGTACTAGTGGACAAACTCAGCAGGTTTATTCTGATGGGTTCCTATTACCTGATCGAAAGTTTAGGTTAGCAAATACCTAAATTTTGATCTAGTAATAGTGAAAGCAAAAAACTGCGAATGGCCGATTTAACACAGGGAAAGAATTCCCTTGACCGTTATGCAGATTTTGCCCTTTTCCCCACTGTAGAGCAATCTCAGAGTTGGTATATTTAGTTAGGGGAGGTTTCACCCCCCCACCAATTAATTTTGGTTTAATTTTTTTTTTTTGCAGCTGAGGGAATTCATTCCCTACGTTAAATCGGCCATTCACTGTTTTAATTTTTCGATATTACCAGATCAGTGTTTAGGTATTCGCTAACCTAAATGTTCAGTCGGGTAATATAGACACTATTCTGATACCTCATGAGTGGCCCCTCAATCAGTCAGTGGTGGAGAGGATTTTCCATCATTGGGGCCAATCTTGCTGTGATCTCTTTGCATCTCCCCACAACAACAAGCAGCAGGTTCTTTGTTGTAATCCTCTCTCAGTCACTGAGTGATGCTCTTGTCCACATTTGGTCCACTGGCCTCCTTTATGCGTATCCCTTATTACCTCTCATTCCAAAATTCTTACAGAAAGAGCTTTGGTTGAACAGCTCAGTTATCCTCTTCACCCCCTTTTGGCCTCACCAAGTGTGGTTCCTCTTCCTTTGATCTTATCTTTGATATCTTCCATGGATACTGGACGCCAGTCCAGACCTTCTCTCACATCTCTCCAGGATGGAGCATCCCAATATTCCAGCTCTCAAAATAACCACATGGTTTGTGCAATTCCATTGATAGCTAGACAACCCAGCCTTTCCTCCCAAGTCCGATGAATATTAATATCTTCTCAGAAAGGAAGATCTACAGGAGTAAATGGAAAAGATTCTCAATTTGGGCTCTTCAGAAGGAAATTGATCCTTTCCCTGCTCCTATATCTACGGTTCTAGAATTTTTAGCATCTATTTTTCAAGAAAGTGCTATTTTTTCTACAATCAAAGTGCAATTAGCAGCTATTATCTAATTTCCACTCAGGAGTAAATGCTTCCTGTTTAGCTTCTACCAAACTGTGCAAGCATTACTAAAAGGCACCTTCTTACTTAGACCTCCAGTGAAAGAAATGTCACCTTCTTGGAATTTAACAGTCATACTCCAAGGGTTAACACAACACCCTTTGAACCATTGGCTAGGTCTAATTTAACATTTTTGTACTGGAAACCAGCAATCATAGTTACATTATTTTTCACAAAGACAGAGTCACTTTATGAACAAATCCATCCTTATTACCAAAGGTAGCATCTGAACTGAACATAAAGCAAACAATTCATTTGTCTGTCTTCTTCCCTAATATTTTAATACGGGAGAGTATGTGCTACATCTTTTAGATATACATAGACAACTACATTTTTATCTCCACACAACAAAAGATTTCAGGAAGTTAGAACAGCTGTTTCTTTCCTTCTCTCCAAAATGATTGGGATTCACCAGTTTCTAAAGTTACCCTGGCTAAAT